>NC_090744.1:118064747-118107247 GCF_036898095.1 Palaemon carinicauda | reverse complement strand
ACACTCTTTGGGAAAAGTTCAAAATGAGGAAGTGTGTATCCAATAAGGATAAGGAACACTCTTCTTCTCTATCGTTATCCCTACGTTAAGGGGTCGGTTGCCTGATGCGCCCTCTACAATGCTTTCTATCAAAGGCATCCTCTTCCATCGAACCTCTTGTGGCCATATGATCCTTAACCTTATCTCGCCATGTATTTCTCTACCTCCATATTAATCTTATCCCACTATTCCCTGATGCCTTCTATCAAATGCATCCTCTTTCACTAAACTTCTTCTCTCCATATCATCCTTCACCTTATCTCGCCATCTAATTCTCTCTCCCTCTCGATCTTATTCCCCTAACCAGCTCCTCCCAAGCCCTTTTCACTCCCTCCCCACCATTCATCCTCAACATGTACAAAGACCATCTCAGTTGTGACACTTGGAATTTGGGCTTCATATATACTGTGTTGACTATCTATTTTATTTCTATTGACCCGATTTCAAAGTAACAACGCTTCATGGATGAAATCAGTAAATATGTCAGGTATTACTGGCTTTAAAGGTCCCAGTCTCTCTACCAAGCTAGGACCAAGGAGGGCCAGGTAATGGCTGCTGATGACTCAGAAGGTAGACTTGTATGCTCCCCTAAATACGCCCCATTCCTAGCACACAAGGAAGGTGAGGTTGCAGACACTAACTGGAAACAATCTATCTTGAGCGGGCCTCGAACTCCCATCCATAATATAGCCAGGCAGGGACGTTTACAAGAGGCTACCATAACCCTACTACTGTTACCATTTCAATTTCGTAAGCTTTCCTCTTATATCATCATCATTATTATTACTATTATTATTATTATTATTATTATCATTATTATTATTATTATTATTATTAGCCAAGTTAAAAATAATGATGCTTTGACATGCCTACCTGGTCCAAGAGGGAAAGCAGCCCAGTGTAGAAAGGATATACATGCATGCATATATATATATATATATATATATATATATATATATATATATATATATATATATATATATATACATACATACATACACCTATTGGCGCAAGGTTCTTCAGTTACATTTAGCTAGTCATCTCTATTTTGAGGTTTTAAATCAACACTTCTCCATTCATCATCTCCTACTTCAGGCTCCATAGTCCTCAACCATGTAGGCCTAGGTCTTCCAACTCTTCTAGTGCCTTGTACAACCCAGTTAAAAGTTGGGTGAACTAATCTCCCTTGCCGGATTGCGAAGAGCATGCAAAGTAATGGAACGAGAACACTACCCTGGGGAACACCAAATATAATAGTATCACATATGCATACTGAAACTCAATTAAGGGTTGGATATACTGTAAACGTAACATGGGGGTGCTGCAAGAATTTGTTATGCTAATATGGCCTAAAGTTAGACGGCAATAAACTCAGCAATTTCTTTAATTTACGGCTTAATAATTTTAGCCGAAACTGCAGAACAGTATTTCATTTTAGTTACAGGAATATAATAGACTATCTATTGATTTATTAGTTTTTCATGGCAGGAAAAGTAATGATGATGAAATTAGTTTTGCGTAGGTATTAAGGGTGTGATAACACTGATGAAATATTAACCTTTTGCATTGATTACTTCCGCCAACGAAGTTGGAAGCAGGTTATGTTTTTGCCACTGTGTTTCTTTGCGTGTGTTAGTGTGTGTGTTTGTTTGTGAACAGCTTCCTGGTCACAATTTTAATCGTAGAGTAATGAAACTTGCAAGGAATAACTGCTATGTAAATAGCTAGGAATTATCAAATTTTGTAAGGTTAAGGTCAAAGGTCAAGGTCACAGTCTAGCAAAATGTCCAAGTCACGTATTCAGCCATGAGTTTAGACATCATCGTCACAGAGACTTCAAACTGGGTTCATATTTGAGTGTATGAAAATCAACGTTGATTGATACTTGTTAGGGTCAAAGGTCGAGGTCAAAGTTGAGCAAAATGTCCTCATAAATCGAATACATTCTAAGTTATTTATAAAAAAAAAGTTATAATTACTTTAGATGATTAAATAATGTATTAATTAGAATAAACAAAAACAATCAGATTAGGGTTGTTGTGGCCTGGTGGCAGTGTCCTTGCCAGGTGATTTCCAGACTGGGGATCGAATCCCCCTCAAACTCGTTAGTTTCTTTGGTCGCTGTAACCTTACCATCCTTCTAACCTAAGGATGGGGGATTTGGGAGAGCCTAAAGGTCTACCTGCTGAGCCATCAGCAGCCATTGCCTGGCCTTTCTTGGTCCTAGCTTGGGTGGAGAGGGGGCTTGGGCTCTGATCATACGTAATATGGTCAGTCTCTAATGCATTGTCCTGCTTGATAGGGAAATGTCACTTTCCATTACGTCTGTCCTTCATGAGTGGCCTTTAAACCTTTAAATAATATTTACAAAGCATCAAGGTTAAATTTAAGAAATTAAAAATCTTTTGAAAGAGAAGATGAGAAAAGCCATTTTCCTTATCCAAAAAAGTCTGAGAAACGTGAGCGAATGAGAAAGGAAATAGTGTGAGCAAATCTCAGAGAAACCAGTGTTAACAGGTGGGCCATGGCCATATACATACCAACCGAAACCAACAAACAAACAAACACTCAAAAAAGACAGACGACAGGCAAACAAAGTCATGAACTAAAGACCAGATCACTACTGGAGAGTTTATAACATTCTGGGCCACTTACTGAATGTTTGTTTTTCTCTTTCCATAAACCAAATAGAGGCTTATTCACGGACGCTGGACCAACGTTCTTGCTTCTATGACGAAGCTTATATTTGCAGTCGGTGAAATATTGAGTTATGCTGGTGTGTTTGGTTGTGTGTGGTTGGAAAACTTTGTTGGGGAGAAGGTAAATTAAGTATTTATTATTAGGAAATATTAAAAAATGGAATGCGTGAATTTAGAAAAGGGGAAAAAAGTGGAGCATTACGAATCCTGATATATAACAAGTGAATTGTTATCACACACACAGAACATATATAGTTATAAATATATATATATATATATATATATATATATATATATATATATATATATATATATATATATATATATGAGTAAAAATCACAGGGAAATGGGATGCCCAGATGCAATACTATACATATTTACATACATACATATATACATACACACACACACACATATATATATATATATATATATATATATATATATATATATCATATATGTATATATATATATATATATACTGTATATATGTGCGTGTGGTCAAATGTGTATAAATATAAATAAGCAAATAAATTATGAAGTGCAAATAAAACAAAATTGGATTTAAAGTCTCCTGAATGAAATAAATTTTAGAATGAACATGAATTAAGGAAAATGATTCTTCATTGAATAAATTGTCTATGAATGTTAATATTGCTCAGTCTACCAATTATTACGTGACCAAGTTGAAGAATGAATCCATAATTTGTTTTATTATTAATCTGATAGCTGTCTCGTAAAAGGAAGTCAATTGAACTGCTTGGCTGTTAAATCTGATTGTATCTTTCTCGCAGTTTCTTGGTATAAGAATAAAGTGTTTGATTACTTCTATGCATAATCCTCCACATGTATTCTTGAAAAATCATTCTTTTGATGAACTACGAGCGCCATGTTCTACTGAAAAGATGCGTTCACTATTTTTCTTTATTTTCCTCTTCACGTAAAAGAGGCTATATATCACCTAGCATTTCTTGCTTACCAACTTAGCAAGCCTCTCTCTCTCTCTCTCTCTCTCTCTCTCTCTCTCTCTCTCTCTCTCTCTCTCTCATCCAATCCTACTCCCATGTTATCACTCTTGTCACTCAATTTTGCACATGTATTTCTCTCTCTCTCTCTCTCTCTCTCTCTCTCTCTCTCTCTCTCTCTCTCTCTCTCTCTCTCAGGATGCCTGAAAACTTTAAATCAATCAATCAATCTCTCTCTCTCTCTCTCTCTCTCTCTCTCTCTCTCTCTCTCTCTCTCTCTCTCTCTCTCTCTCTCTCTCTCTCTCTCTCTCATGTTTCCACCTTTCTCATTCTACTTTGCACATATATTTCTTTCAGGCTTCATCTCTCTCTCTCTCTCTCTCTCTCTCTCTCTCTCTCTCTCTCTCTCTCTCTCTCTCATCCAATCCTATTCCATGTTATCACCTTTGTCACTCAACTTTGCACATGTATTTCTTTCACGCTTCATCTCTCTCTCTCTCTCTCTCTCTCTCTCTCTCTCTCTCTCTCTCTCTCTCATCCAATCCTATTCCCATGTCATCACCCTTGTCACTCAATTTTGCACATGTATTTCTTTCAGGCTTCATCTCTCTCTCTCTCTCTCTCTCTCTCTCTCTCTCTCTCTCTCTCTCTCTCTCTCTCTCTCCTTTCATTCTATTTTGCACATATATTTCTTTCAGGCTTTATCTCTCTCTCTCTCTCTCTCTCTCTCTCTCTCTCTCTCTCTCTCTCTCTCTCTCTCTCTCTCTCTCTCTCCCTCTCTCCTTTTTCACCTTTCATTCTATTTTGCACATATATTTCTTTCAGGCTTCATATCTCTCTCTCTCTCTCTCTCTCTCTCTCTCTCTCTCTCTCTCTCTCTCTCTCTCTCTCTCTCTCTCTCTCTCTCTCAAATGAATTGCTTTCTCAGAGTTTTTATCCAGACGAAAGAGAACGCACCCACCCAAACATTAGACCCCCTTCCCCCCTAAACATTCTGCATAAACTCCTTGCAAATTCCACCCGAAGATATTAAACCCAGACATGCAGTTTTGGGAAAATTACAATGCAGGCTGTATATGTTTACCGTAATTACAATGGTTCTCTCTTATTTAGTGGAGTTTCCTAATGTACTATGAAGTTTTCCTTGACAGCTCCTCATGTTTCGGGCCTACGAGCATCCTGCGTGCAGATTTCGTACAAAGTTTTGAAAACTCTCGTATATATGAGAAGGATTAACTAGCGAAAGAAATGTTGCGTGGTCTGAGTATGCTGAGGGTAAGAGAAGGAATATCTTGATTTTTAGTTTTATAATTATCATTGCTTTGTTTTATATTAATGAGTAAATTTCCAGACAATTAGGTTTATAATTGTGGAGGGAAATTATGAAATAATTTCGAGTTATTTCATATTTTATCATGGTTACAATTCATTATTTTAAATATAATTTTGAAAGGAATTAGTAAACTGATATATTGTTTAAGGTAAATTGGAAAGTATATATTTACTTATATTATGATCTTTGCCACCGAATAATTTTGTATGCGCAAATATATGTTTTACTATTGTATATTACCATACATTCGCATATCCAAACATATGGATAGGAGTGGCATTTATTCTATACATATTATCTAAAAAAAAAAAACATGAGACGAAAAATAATCTAATAATATCGAATTGACCATTATCTGTAACGTTTTGTGCTCAGAGACAGTAACTCAGATCAACTGTTTTTTTTATTATTATTAATTATAATTATTATTAATTATTATCATCATCGTCATCGTCATTATTATTATTATTATTATTAGTAGTAGTAGTAGTAGTAGTAGCTAAGCTATAACCATAGTTAGAAAAACAGTATGCTATAACCCCAGGAGCTCCAACAGAGAAAAATAGCCATGTGAGGAAAGGGAATAAGGAAATAAATAGACTATATGACATGTAATGAACAACTAAAATTAAATATTTTAAGAACGGTAACAACTTTAAAACCGATCTTTCTTATATAAACTATAAAAAGATGGTTCGATTCTAAATATATATATATATATATATATATATATATATATATATATATATATATATGTGTGTGTGTGTGTGTGTGTGTGTGTGTGTGTATGTATGTATGTATGTATGTATGTATGTATGTGTATTAGTAGATTCAAAAGTAATACAACAAATTATCAACATCTCCCTTCAGTCCTTTAACCACAAATTCCAACAATTTTCTGACCACAAATTATAGAAAGTAAAGTTGTAAGAAAAGGCTAATCAACTTTCAAACATCAAAGGAATTACATAGAAGTGGAAGAATTGTATTTTAGGATGTAATGAAGTTTATCAAAGAAGATTTTTAACTATGAGGTTAATAATACATATTTTCTAGTTGAATAAGGTCTATCATCTATACTTTAATCAAAACTATTATTGCAGTTATTATTAAAATACAGTGATTGTAATCAAAAGAAACTTGAAGTCAGGTGATTTTGTCATTAATTGATTTGGGTGGAATTTTATATTATCTATATCATCTACTGTATATTTCTATCAATATTATTAGATTTCTCTTGCTTGAGGGTACACTCGGGCACACTATGCTATCAAACTTCTCTTCCTCTCGTTTTATTAGAGTTTTTATAGTTTATATAGGAAATATTTATTTCAATGTCGTTACTGTTCTTATAATATTTCATTTTACCTGGTTTCCTTTCCTCACTGAGCTATTTTCCCTTTTGTGGCCCCTGGGTTTATAGGATCCTGTTTTTCCAACTAGGGTTGTAGCTTGGAAAGTAATAATAATAATAATAATAATAATAATAATAATACAGATTTTATTACTAAAACATATAGAGACGCTATCATGAAAAGGCAATTGAAATCAGCTGATTGTCATAAGGGATTTGGTTGGAAAATCCAAGATCATTTTAAAGGTTTCAAGACCACTCATGAATGGCAGAGGCAAGGAACAGTGGCATTGCCTTATCAAGCAGGACAATGCCCTAAAGACTGACCATACATACATATGATCAGCGCCCAAGCCCACTCTCCACCAAAGCTAGGACCAAAGAGGGCCAGGCAATGGCTGCTTACGATTTAGCAGATAAATCTATATGCTCCCTCAAACATTCCATCCTTAGCTCACAAGGATGTTGAGGTTATAACGACCAAAGAAACTAACGAGTTTGAGCGGGGCCCGAACCCCAGTCTAGCGATCACCAAGCAGGAACGTTACCACATCGCCCACCACAACCAAGCGTAAAAGGAAAACGGAAAATGTATAATAACAAATTGAACAAACGGGGATTTCCCACCATCATCATCCTCACCATTGTGCAAACCCACCAAGACTGATATAGGCTTTGTTCGTCGGCGGAAAAAAAAAAAAAAAAAAAAAAAAAAAAAAAAAAAAAAAACTGAAAGACGAGTGAAAACGTTCGAAATGAAATATTCACTCTTTACCTCGAACTCCATTGGGTTCGACGACGGTCCATTATGAAAACGATGCATAATTTTGGGAATCAGATATTGGAAAACTATTCTTTACGCTATGTATTCCCAGCAGCTAACGCGAGATCACCGATAATGTACGCCATTTATGTCGAAGGCTTCAGTCGTTATCAGAATGTAGAAAGGAGATTTAAAATTTGCTTTTTTTTTTTTTTTTTTTTTAATGTCGGGAGGGACAGACATGGAAGGGGGAGGATAGGGGATTCTTAGAGGGGGGGTAGGGGATTCTTAGAGGGGGAGGGTAGGGACGGGGATTCTTAAAGTGGGAGGGAAGGTGATTCTTAAAGTGGGAGGAAAGGTGATTCTTAGAGGGGGAGGAAAGGGGATTCTTAGCGGGGGAGGGAAGGGGATTCTTACAAGGGGAAGGTAGGGGATTCTTAGAAGGGAAGGGAGGGGGATTCTTACAAGGGGAGGGAGGGGGATTCTTAGAGGGGGGTGGGAGGGGGATTCTTAGATGGGAAGGGAAGGGGATTCTTAGAGGTTGAGGGAGGGGAATTCTTAGAGGGGGAGGGCAGGGAAGGGGATTCTTAGATGGGGAGAACAGGGGATTCTTCGAGGGGGAGGGAAGAAGATTCTTACAGGGGGAGGGTAGGGGATTCTTAGAGGGGGAGGGTACAAAAGGGATTCTTAAAGTGGGAGGGAAGGAGATTCTTAAAGGGGGAGGGAAGATGATTCTTACAGGGGGAGGGAAGGGGATTCTTACAGGGGGAGGGAGGGAGATTCTTAGAGAGGGAAGGAGGGAGGGAGGGTGGGGAGTTAGAGGATTAGGCTAAATGGGGAGGAAGGAGCTGAAGGATATCAGAAACACTGGAGATGGGATGTTATTATTATTATTATTATTATTATCATTATTATTATTATTGTTGTTGTTGTTGTTATTGTGTTGTAATAGTAAAATTAGTTTTTATTTGTTGTTTTTCTAGTACGCTCACAAAGAAACATCCAAATGTATTCATAATTTATAGAGGTTTCATTGCTTTTAAACCTTACACTATTACTATCCAGCTCTAATATGTTTATCTTTTGCGCACAAATACACACAAATACACACACACACATATTTATACATATATACATATATATATATATATATATATATATATATATATATATATATATATATATATATATAACGTACCGTGGTGAAAGGGTTTGTGCATCACCATGATCGGCAAAGCTGTGCAAGTCATGACCACCCTTACTAGGTTGGTTTGCTCTGAGCGATCATATTAAAGTCCCCCACTATGAGCTATTTACAATTGCCAGCGTGGTGATGAAATGGCCAAACCCCAGACATGAATAAAGACATGCCTGAGGCCTTTGTCCTGCAGTGGACTAAAAACGTCTGCATTTGTTATTGTTGTTGCTGTATATATATATATATATATATATATATATATATATATATATATATATATATATATATATATATATATATATATATAAACACACACACGCATATATATATATATATACATATATATATATATATATATATATAATATATATATATATATATATATATATATATATATATATATATATATACATCATTGATGTTTACCCAACCTGCTGATTCCCTGTTAAGGCCCCTGATCTTATAGTATCCTGCTTTTCCATCTAGGGTTGTAGCTCTAGCAAGTAATAATATTACATCATACATATACCAAAGGCACTTCCCCCAATTTTGGGGGGTAGCCGACAACAACAAGAAACAAAACAAAAAGGGGACCTCTACTCTCTACGTTCCTCCAGCCTAACCAGGGACTCAGCCGAGTTCAGCTGGTACTGCTAGGGTGCCACAGCCCAACCTCCCACATTTCCACCACAGATGAAGCTTCATACTGCTGAGTCCCCTACTGCTGCTACCTCCGCGGTCATCTAAGGCACCGGAGGAAGCAGCAGGGCCTACCGGAACTGCGTCACAATCGCTCGCCATTCATTCCTATTTCTAGCACGCTCTCTTGCCTCTCTCACATCTATCCTCCTATCACCCAGAGCTTTCTTCACACCATCCATCCACCCAAACCTTGGCCTTCCTCTTGTACTTCTCCCATCAACTCTTGCATTCATCACCTTCTTTAGCAGACAGCTATTTTCCATTCTCTCAACATGGCCAAACCACCTCAACACATTCATATCCACTCTAGCCGCTAACTCATTTCTTACACCCGTTCTCACCCTCACCACTTCGTTCCTAACCCTATCTACTCGAGATACACCAGCCATACTCCTCAGACACTTCATCTCAAACACATTCAATTTCTGTCTCTCCATCACTTTCATTCCCCACAACTCCGATCCATACATCACAGTTGGTACAATCACTTTCTCATATAGAACTCTCTTTACATTCATGCCCAATCCTCTATTTTTTACTACTCCCTTAACTGCCCCCAACACTTTGCAACCTTCATTCACTCTCTGACGTACATCTGCTTCCACTCCACCATTTGCTGCAACAACAGACCCCAAGTACTTAAACTGATCCACCTCCTCAAGTAACTCTCCATTCAACATGACATTCAACCTTGCACCACCTTCCCTTCTCGTACATCTCATAACCTTACTCTTACCCACATTAACTCTCAACTTCCTTCTCTCACACACCCTTCCAAATTCTGTCACTAGTCGGTCAAGCTTCTCTTCTGTGTCTGCTACCAGTACAGTATCATCCGCAAACAACAACTGATTTACCTCCCATTCATGATCATTCTCGCCTACCAGTTTTAATCCTCGTCCAAGCACTCTAGCATTCACCTCTCTCACCACTCCATCAACATACAAGTTAAACAACCACGGCGACATCACACATCCCTGTCTCAGCCCCACTCTCACCGGAAACCAATCGCTCACCTCATTTCCTATTCTAACACATGCTTTACTACCTGTGTAGAAACTTTTCACTGCTTGCAACAACCTTCCACCAACTCCATATAACCTCATCACATTCCACATTGCTTCCCTATCAACTCTATCATATGCTTTCTCCAGATCCATAAACGCAACATACACCTCCTTACCTTTTGCTAAATATTTCTCGCATATCTGCCTAACTGTAAAAATCTGATTCATACAACCCCTACCTCTTCTAAAACCACCCTGTACTTCCAAGATTGCATTCTCTGTTTTATCCTTAATCCTATTAATCAGTATTCTACCATACACTTTTCCAACTACACTCAACAAACTAATACCTCTTGAATTACAACACTCATGCACATCTCCCTTACCCTTATATAGTGGTACAATACATGCACAGACCCAATCTACTGGTACCATTGACAACACAAAACACACATTAAACAATCTCACCAACCATTCAAGTACAGTCACACCCCCTTCCTTCAACATCTCAGCTTTCACACCATCCATACCCGATGCTTTTCCTACTCTCGTTTCATCTAGTGCTCTCCTCACTTCCTCTATTGTAATCTCTCTCTCATTCTCATCTCCCATCACTGGCACCTCAACACCTGGAACCGCAATTATATCTGCCTCCCTATCATCCTCAACATTCAGCAAACTTTCAAAATATTCCGCCCACCTTTTCCTTACCTCCTCTCCTTTTAACAACCTTCCATTTCCATCTTTCACTGTCTCTTCAATTCTTGCGCCGGCCTTCCTTACTCTCTTCACTTCTTTCCAAAACTTCTTCTTATTCTCTTCATATGACTGACCCAGTCCCTGACCCCACCTCAGGTCAGCTGCCCTCTTTGCCTCGCGTACCTTGCGCTTTACTTCCACCTTTTTCTCTCTATATTTTTCATACTTCTCTATACTATTACTCTGCAGCCATTCTTCAAAAGCCCTCTTTTTCTCTTCCACTTTTACCTTCACTCCTTCATTCCACCATTCACTGCCCTTCCTCATGCTGCCTCCAACAACCTTCTTGCCACATACATCACTTGCAATCCCAACAAAATTTTCTTTTGCTAACTTCCACTCCTCCTCTAAATTACCAGTTTCTCTTACTCTCACCTCGTCATATGCCATTTTCAACCTTTCCTGATATTTACTTTTTACCCCCGGTTTTATTAGCTCTTCAACCCTCACTAGCTCCCTTTTACATCCACCTACTCTATTCCCCCACTCTTTTGCTACAACCAATTTTCCTTCCACCAAAAAATGATCAGACATACCGTTAGCCATACCCCTAAACACGTGCACGTCTTTCAATCTTCCAAACATTCTTTTTGTTATCAACACATAATCCATTAATGCCCTTTCTACTACTCTTCCATTTGCCACTCTTACCCATGTATACTTATTCTTATCTTTCTTTTTAAAAAAGCTAGCACTTATTACCATCTCTTGTTCAACACACATATCTACCAGTCTCTCACCACTCTCATTTTCACCTGGTACGCCATATTTCCCAATGACACCTTCTACCTCTCCAGCACCCACTCTAGCATTTAAGTCACCCATAACAACCACATAATTCCTTCTACCCAGTCCTTCTACACACCTAGTTAATTCACTCCAGAACTCATTCCGCTCTTCTTCACTTTTCTCACTACCTGGCCCATACGCACTGACAAACGCCCAACATTCCCTACCCAACCTAACCCTTACCCACATTAACCTAGATGATATCTCCTTCCATTCCACTACTTTACCTGTCATCCATTCACTCAACAATAAAGCCACACCCTCTCTCGCTCTTCCCCTTTCAATCCCAGACACTCTACCAGACATTTCACCAAACATCACTTCACCCTTTCCTTTCATCTTTGTCTCACACAAGGCCAATACATCCATCCTTCTACTTCTAAACATACTTCCAATCTCACATCTTTTACTCTCTATCGTACTACATCCACGCACATTCAAACACCCCAAAACTAGAGTGCGGGGAGCAGTCACTCTCCCCCCAGCTCCATCTCTCTGTTGCTGTCTCACAGGATACTTTTACAGGAGAGAGGGTTCCCAGCCCCCTCGTCCCGTCCCTTTTAGTCGCCTCTTACGACACGCAGGGATAACGTTGGCGCTATTCTAATTTTTATATGCCCCCGCGGCCACAGTAATAATAATAATAATAATAGTAATAATAATAATAATAGTAATAATAATAATAATAATAATAATAATAATGATAATAATAATACACCCTCTTATGCTAATTGCCAAAAAGGATATAATAATAATGATAATAATACACCCTCTTATGCTAATTGCCAAAAAGGATATATTCATCTATTCGAAATACACCTTTCAAAGCATAGTATCAAATTCACATTGAGACCATCTCATTAGACATGCATCTTGACGAGCATAAATGAACGTAGTTCCTCTAAGACTGCTCAAGACGTGGAGTCCTCCGGTAAGGCCATTTAATTGTGTCTCATTACGTCAATGGGAAAGTTTGGCAACTCGAGAAATCGGTTTTTGGCGCGCGCGGGAGAGTTACAACTCGTCTTTCGGCATCCTTGTTATCTGTTCATAGTCAAAAGGGTCTGGTGATATGAGTTATATATTTTTGGACTGGCCATTAACTTTTTTATTATATAAGGGTGGGGATTAATCTTGTGTATCATCTGTGATTATATGTAATATATGCACACATAACAATTACAAATTATTCAAAGTCAATACAATTCCATATTCAGATGCTTTAGTGATAGCCTAGCTAAAATCACAGCTCTTCTAGGAGAAGGACACTCCAAAACCAAGCCATTGTTCTCTCTGGTCTTAGGTAGTGCCATAGCCTCTATATCATGGTCTTCCACTGTCTTGAGGTAAAGTTCTCTTGCTTGAGGGTACACTTGCCCAAAATATTCTACCTTATTTTCTTCCTCTACTTTTTAAAGGTTTTTATAATTTATATATGAGATATCTGATTTGATGTTATTGTTCTTAAAGTATATTATTTTGATTGTTTTTATAGTTTAAATATGTAAGATTTATTTCAATATTATTGCTGTTCTTAGAATATTTTATTTTAATTGTTTATTACTTCTCTTGCAGTTTACTTATTTCCTTATTTCATTTCCTCACTTGGCTAGTTTTTCCTGTTGAGCTCTTGTCGTTAGAGCATCCTGCCTTTCCAACTAGGGTTGTAGCTTAGCTAATAATAACAACAACAATAATAATAATGATAATAATAATAATAATAATAATAATAAAAATATAATTTCCCGGAATATTTCTTAAATAAAGGAATATATACTTTTTCAAAACAATTGCATGTCATGTGAAATATATTTTAACATAAATCAAAGAAAATTTCGTAATAATTTAAAGCTCTCTGTCTACATCCGTCCTCACTTCCTTTCATCCATCATATTCCCCAACGTCTCAATTTTACTTCCGAGTACAACTACGGACCAAACTCACCCCCCCCCCCTAAAGTTGGATTATGGTGATGAATGTTTTCCCTGGTCAAACCAACAAATCTTTAATATCTAATTCACAAAACCGTCCTTGATATGAATATCATATATGATTTTATTAAATAAACGACTTGGCTCGCTAGACTAATAATTTCGCTTCTATGGAACAATACAGTAACTATCAAAGTTTTAATTGAAAATCAATTAAAACTGAAACATACACACACCCAAAAACATGCATACATACACACACACATATATATATATATATAATATATATATATATATATATATATATATATATATATATATATATATATATATACAATTACATATATATATGTATATGTATACATACATACATATTGGCCTATATATATATATATATATATATATATATACATATATATATATATATATATATATATATATATATACACAATTATATATACATATATATATATATACAATTATATATATATACAATTATATATGTATATGTATACATACATACATATTGGCCTACTTGTATGTGTGTATGTATATGTATATATATATATATATATATATATATATATATATATATATATAAATATATATATATATATATATACATATATACATATATACATATATATACATATATATATATATATATATATATATATATATATATATATATATATATATATATAATCTATATGCCTATATATAAAAACCAAATGTTAACAAAATAACTGAATTACAAAAGGAAAATAAAAAACAATTCCAAAGATTAAAAGCAACATCAAACAAAGGAGGCCAACAAAGAAGCAAAGAAACAAACAAAAAGTACGTCGAGGCAAATGCATTATTAGCCTTCCCTTCCTGACCTCGAAGTTGCAGTGCCAAAAAAAAGAGAGCCAAATAAAGAGGGGGGCCAAAGAAAATGTGAAATGTTTAGGGTGAAATGAGGTAAACGAAAATGAACAGGCCATAAAGTTTGCTGCGTGGAATAACCCACATTTACCCAGGGGGAGCTACACCCCCAGTCTATCCCCCAAGGGGCAGACAACCCTAAAGCCCCCCTAACCAACGGGCTATCCCCCTAGGGGCAGACAACCTTCAATCCCCCCCCCCCCCACCCCACCCTCCCCTCCAAAGGTTTATCCAAACATCCTGACAGTTTTCCAAAACGAAAAAAAAAAAAAGAAAAAAAAATTTAGAAGGAAATGAATGAAATGAACAGGAACTGACGATAAAACCCAAACTTCATTGCCCTAAGTTCGACTTTCTCCGAAAACGGCTAAAACGTTGAGGTCAAGAGATCTAGAAGAAGGGAAACTTTATCATTTTTATCATCTAACAGATATCATTCGTCTCTGACTCTTCTCTCAAATGTGCATTTTAGATTGGAGTCTATTCTTCTATTCATTCAATCTCTTCTTCCTTTTTTTTCTTCTATTGTCTATTCTTTTATTCATTCAATCTCCTCTTCCATTTTCTTCTATTGTCTATTCTTTTATTCATTCAATGTCTTCTTCCTTTTTCTTCCTTTGTCTATTCTTTTATACATCCAATCTCTTCTTCCTTTTTTCTTCTATTGTCTATTCTTTTATTCGTTCATTCTCTTCTTCCTTTTTCTTCTAATGTCTATTCTAGATTGGAGTCTATTCTTTAATTCATTTAATCTCTTCTTCCTTTTTCTTCTATTGTCTATTCTTTTATTTATTCATTCTCTTCTTCCTTTTTCTTCTATTGTCTATTCCTGATTGGAGTCTATTCTTTAATTCCTTTAATCTCTTCTTCCTTTTTCTTCTAATGTCTACTCTTTTATTCATTCATTCTCTCCTTCCTTTTTTTTTCTATTGTCTATTCTAGATTGGAGTCTATTCTTTAATTCATTTAATCTCTTCTTCCTTTTTCTTCTATTGTCTATTCTTTTATTTATTCATTCTCTTCTTCCTTTTTCTTCCATTGTCTATTCTAGATTGGAGTCTATTCTTTTATTCATTCATTCTCTTCTTCCTTTTTTCTTCTATTGTCTATTCTTTTATTCATTCAATCTGTTCTTCCTTTTTCTTCTATTGTCTATTCTTTTATTCATTCAATCTCTTCTTCCTTTTTCTTCTGTTCTCTATTCTTTTATTTATTCAATCTCTTCTTCCTTTTTCTTCTATTGTCTATTTTTTTATTCATTCAATCTGTTCATCCTTATTCTTCTATTGTCTATTCTTGTATTCATTCAATCTGCTCTTCCTTTTTCTTCTATTGTCTATTCTTTAATACATTCAATCTCTTCTTCCTTTTTCTTCTATTGTCTATTCTTTCATTCATTCAATCTCTTCTTCCTGTTCCTTGTATCTTGTTTCTCTTCCTTTAATTCTTATTATAGTTTCAAGAATTTATATATGAAAATTTACTCTTAAGCTGTTACTTTTCTTAAAATATTTTATTTCAATTGTTAATTACTTTTCTTGTAGTTTTCTTATTTCCTTTTATCACTGGGCTATTTTCCCTGTTGGAGCCCTCGGGCTTACAGCATTCTGCTTTGCCAACTAGGGTTTTAGCCTTGCTAGTAATAATAATAATAATAATAATAATCCTTTTATTTCAACATGGTTTCCCCTCAAAGTAAGGTCTTTTTGTGTCCTTTATATATTCTTAAGTATTTTATACTTTATACTTAATGTCAGTACACTTTTCATTCTTTTTATTTTTTCTCATTCTAATTTATTTCCCGTCTTCCTATTTCCTTTTTCATTTAACTTCAATTCCCTGCTTTATTCGCTTCCCATTTTTTAATTATTTAGTTCGCAATTAATTAATTAACTGTCTTTTCTATACTTTATTCTTAATTTATTATTCTCCTGAATCAACTATTCTCTTTGCCTTCTTCATTAAACAAGTCTCAATTTATTTGTTCTTTTCCTTATACTCAAGTTTTCATAATTTTCTCGATTTTCATAATTTTCTTATTTTCACAATTTTCTTATTTTCAAAGTTTTCTTACTTTCACAATTTTCTTATTTTTACAATTTTTGAATTTTAATAATTTTCTTATTTTCACAATTTTCTTATTTTCACAGTTTTCTAATTTTCAGTTTTCTAATTTTCACAATTTTTGGATTTTAATAATTTTCTTATTTTCACAATTTACTTATTTTCATATTTTTCTTATTTTCACAATTTTCTTGTTTCTCTATTTTCTTATTTTCACAATTTTCTTTTTACTCTATTTTCTTATTTTCACAATTTTCTTATTTTCACTATTTGCTTATTTTCACTATTTTCTCATCACAATTTTCTTATTTTTGCAATATTCTTATTTTCTCAATTTTCTTATTTTCACTATTTTCTCATCACAATTTACTTATTTTTACAATGTTCTTATTTTCACAATTTTATTATTTTAACCGTTGTCTTATTTCCACAACTTTCTTATTTTTAAAATTTTCTTTTCACAATTTCCTTAATTACACAGTTTTCTTAATACCAGAAGTTTCTTATTTTCACAATTTTCTGATTTCCACAATTTTCTTATTTTCACTATTTTCTTATTTTCACTATTGTCTGATTTATAGTTTTCTTATTTTTACAATTTTCTAATTTTTACAATTTTCTTATTTTAACCAGTCTTATTTCCACAATTTTCTTATTTCAAAAATTTTCTTTTCACATTTTTCTTAATTACACAGTTTTCTTATTACCAGAAGTTTCTTATTTTCACTATTTTCTTATTTTCACTATTGTCTGATTTATACAGTTTTCTTATTTTTACAATTTTCTAATTTCTACAATTTTCTTATTTTAACCATTGTCTTATTTCCACAATTTTCTTATTTTAAAAATTTTCTTTTCACATTTTTCTTAATTACACAGTTTTCTTATTACCAGAAGTTTCTTATTTTCACAATTTTCTGATTTTCATAATTTTGTTATTTTCACAATTTTCTTATTTTCACTATTTTCTTATTTTCACTATTTTCTGATTTATACAGTTTTCTTATTTTTACAATTTTCTAATTTTTACAATTTTCTTATTTTAACCATTGTCTTATTTCCACAATTTTCTTATTTTAAAAGTCTTATTTTCACAATTTTCTTAATTACACAGCTTTCTTATTATCCCAATTTTCTGATTTTCATAATGTTCGTATTTACAAAAAATTTTTATTTTCACAATTTTCTTATTTTCAATATTTTCCTATTTTCACTATTTACTAATTTATACAATTTTCTCATCACAATTTTCTTATTTTAACTATTTTCTTATTTTCACAATTTTCTTTTTTTTAAACATTCTTTTTTCACAATTTCCTTAATTACACAGTTTTCTTATCAAAATTTTCTTATTATCACAATTCTCTGATTTTCATAATTTTCGTATTTTCAAAATTTTATTATTTTCGAAATTTTCTTATTTTCACAATTTTCTTATCTTCAAAATTTTCTTATTTTAACAATTTTCTTATCTTCACAATTTTCATATGCGTAATGTTCAGACATAACAATCAACCACACCTATCTTTGAAATCAATAAAGGAACACTATGCAGGATTCCACAAGGCACTAGAAAAGTTGGAAAACCCAGACCTACATAGCTGAGGACTATGAAGCGTGAAGAATGAGATGATGAATGGAGAAGTGTTCAATTAAAAGCCCAAGATAGAGACGACTGGCGAAATCGAACCGAGGCCCTTTGCGTCAATAGGCGTAGGAGGAGATGATGATGATGATGAAATCATATGTGCACTGTAATTGAAATGTAATGCCCTTTGCGTCAATAAACGTAGATGATGATGATGATGATGATGATGATGGTGATGATGATGAGGATGAAGACATCTGTGCACTGTAGTTAAAATTTGTTACCATTTGCGTCAATAAACGTAGATGATGATGATGATGGTGATGATGGTGATGATGATGAGGATGAAGACATCTGTGCACTGTAGTTAAAATTTGTTACCATTTGCGTCAATAAACGTAGATGATGATGATGATGATGATGATGATGATGGTGATGATGATGAGGATGAAGACATCTGTGCACTGTAGTTAAAATTTGTTACCATTTGCGTCAATAAACGTAGATGATGATGATGATGGTGATGATGATGAGGATGAAGACATCTGTGCACTGTAGTTAAAATTTGTTACCCTTGCGTTAATAGAAGGAGATGATGATGATGATGTTGATGACATCTATGCAATGTAGTTAAATTTTGTTACCCTTTGCGTCAATAAATGTAGATGATGATGATGATGATGACATCTGTGCACTGTAGTTAAAATTTGTTACCATTTGCGTCAATAAACGTAGATGATGATGATGATGGTGATGATGATGAGGATGAAGACATCTGTGCACTGTAGTTAAAATTTGTTACCCTTGCGTTAATAGAAGGAGATGATGATGATGATGTTGATGACATCTATGCAATGTAGTTAAATTTTGTTACCCTTTGCGTCAATAAATGTAGATGATGATGATGATGATGATGATGATATCATCTATGCACTGTAGTTAAAATTTGTTACCCTTGGCGTCAATAAACGTTGATGATGATGATGATGATGATGATGAAGACATCTGTGCACTGTAGTTAAAATTTCTTACCCTTTCCGTCAATAGGCGTAGATGATGATGATGATGACATCTGTGCACTGTAGTTAAAAAATTTTACTCTTTGCGTCAATAGGCGTAGATGATGATGATGATGATGATGATGACATCTGTGCACTGTGGTTAAAAATTGTTACCATTTGCGTCAATAAACGTATATGGTGATGATGATGATGATATCATCTGTGCACTGTAGTTAACATTTAATACCCTTTGCGTTAATAGGCAAAGGAGATGATGATGATGATAATAATAATGATGAAGACATCTGGGCACTGTAGTTAAAATGTGTTACCGTTTACATCAATAGGCGTAGGAGATGATGATGCATGGAACTAAATACCGATGGAGGTATGAAAGATCCAAATATCCATTGCAGATGTCCTCTGTTATTCAAACTGCATCAGGAAAAGGAATATTTGATATCGTTGGTTTTCTCCCTTTGCATAACAATGAAAAGGCATCATAGGGACGATCGCTCCATTGGCATGTGGATCACTGCAGGGGAATATTTTCAGGGCGAGAGAAGGTGACTTTGGAGACACATTGATTTTAGATATCAATTGTAACCTTTATTAATATATGGATATTGAATATGGGTTCAAACACACACACACATACACACACACACACACACATATATATATATATATATATATATATATATATATATATATATATATATATATATATATATATATATATATATATACATATATATATACATACATATATATATATATATATATATATATATATATATATATATATATATATATATATATATATTCAGGTAAGTCCTTCTGACCTCATCTATTTATGGTCTTTCTATACCAGTCTATACCAGTATTTTAGCTAGTCAATCCATTGTCTTTTCTTCCTTCCCCTGGTTCGTTTGCAATCTATAGATACCCATTCTGTTATTCTTCCTTTCCATCTATTATTTGTTATTCTCATAATATCTACTCCCAATGTCCATTTCCTTTTCTCACAGCATATTAGAATATCATCTACTTAGTTTGTTCTTATATCCATGTTGCGCTATTCGTCTCTTAGTGTTATTCCCATCATTATTCTTTCCATAGCTCTTTCAGTTCCAACCAGCTTATGTTCTAAGGGTTTAGTAAGGCTCCATGTTTTATGCACAAGTTAATAGGGTACTGGTAGGACCATCTGATTAGATACTTTTGTTTTTAGAGAAAGTGAAATTTTACTTTTCATAATCTCATTCTGTTTACCAAAACCTCTCTATACCATATTTATCCTTCTTTTAATTTCGGCCCCATGTTTTGGGGAACAATGTCTGCCTAAATTACGTGAATATGTATGTATGTATGTGTGTAAATATATATATATATATATATATATATATATATATATATATATATATATATATATATATATATATATATATACATACATACATACACACACACATATATATATATATATATATATATATATATATATACATATATATACATATATATATACATATATATATATATATATATATATATATATATATATATATATATATATATATATATATACATATATAATGGAAATACTGCAAGGAAGCATAGAAAAATTCTTAATCGATACACGCCTTAAATAGTTTCTAACACAATGAATAAAAATAACCATCCTCTATCTTCAGCAAGCACCGTTTTAGATCCTGCTTTCAAAAGCAAAAGTTAGTGATCTTCATCTACATAGTATATTCTGGGAACAAATTTTATGCATTACTCTCGTCAGGTTTCAATTATGGCCTTTGCTGTTCCCTCTGATGTTTAAGCTCCAAAATCGCCCTACTGTCCCTAACGGATCCAGAGAGATATGAAGCAACTCTTATTTCCCTTGCAAAAACAAATGCTTTGGTATATCTACCCTTGGTGCGCGGAGGCTTAACCCAATCTCATTCTCCATAGAGATGAGTTTACTTTTGGTACAGTTATTTCTGGAGTGACCCATGTCCCTTTGTTTTTTTATTCATTCCTTGGTGTAGGGAAACACAGAGTGTTCATCTATTTATTTGAGCATGTTGGCAATAGATTAGTTGAATAATCATACTCGATTGATACCAGTTTTTCAAAGGGCATGCTTGCTAATTTCTCTTTCCGCTGAAACTAGTGAATTAATGATTGAAACTTTTTTATATGATGGTTTTAGTTTTGTCTTTTATATATTATAAATGGTTACGTTGCTATTAATATATGTCCAGAACATATTTACTCTTCTAATTCAGAACTGTGAATTATATTACTGATGATGTCAGTGATAATAATAATAATAATAATAATAATAATAATAATAATAATAATAATAATAATAATAATAATAATAATAATAATAATAACAATAATAATGATAATAATAATTATAATATTAAATGATGATAATAACGATGACGATGACGATGTCGATGATGATAATAATAATAATAATAATAATAATAATAATAATAATAATAATAATAATAATAATAATAAACATTCTTTAAATAAGGACGTATATCCTTTACTTAAGGAATGAAGTCAAATGGTAGAAATGCACTTCTCTATACAAAAGTTGATCATTCAAATAATTTTTTTCTCACCAAAAATTTGAAATTTACGTTAGAGAAGAATACATAACACGTATAATCAGGTAATTTTGTACTATTGTACAACGCAAAGTAATATCCATACTATTGTACAACGCAAAGTAATATCCATTTAAAAATATAATACAAAATATAAACTATTCATGAAGATACAATATATTTATCAAAGATGCTGTAAATATTGGAATAGGATAATGTTATGAATAACAATAACAACAATCATGTATCAAAAGTGATATTAATAATCAACCTTATCAATAATAACACAATTGGGCTATAATTCAGCTTCAGTAGTTGAAAGGGTAAAAACGATGATTATCAGGTACTTCGGCATACAAAATTCATAAATGATCTACTGGAGCATCCATATTCAGTTTGGAAAATCGTTAAAAATAAAATACAGTGAACCCTTGGCTATCGCGGACATTTCGTCCCATCGCGAAGTAAGAGCAGAAATGTACGGTATATTTTTTCATTATTTATATTACTATTTCAAGCTGTTATAAGTACAAAAATAAAATTTCTTAACAAAATAATTACAATATGAAAATTAAAAACTAATCTGCCCTCAGAAACCTGTGACAAAGATGAGTCGGCGATATAGATTTAAATACAGTATATTTATAAATCAGCGATGTAACGAGGGAGCTATAGGTGAACCGCGATATGGGAGGTATTACTGTACATTGTTTGGATTGACCAATGTAATGAGTCAGCGATATAGATTTAAATACAATATATTTATAAATCAGCGATGTAACGAGGGATGTATAGGTGAGCCGCGATATGGGAGGGATTACTGTACAATGTTTGGATTGACCAGTGGCCTGAAGGAAGCCTCATAGGATTATGTCTGAAATTTACAAGTAGTTCACTCAAATACTAGAGGAGGATTGAGTGTACTGCAAATGTTAATTGTAATAACAAATAAGGAAAAAATATAGATAACTTAAGGGATTGATTAAATAATCTATTAGTTTAATAAGAACTTGATCAAGTAGTGACACGAATTAAGAGGTGTAAGGTTTAGAGATAGTTAAAAAAAACAGAAATAGGAATCAAGGGAACAATTCGAAGGTAATCAGTAATCATAGAATATGACAACAAATACTTTTGATTGACGATAAGATTAATTAACATTTTCTGGTACCGAAAATAAAAAAGAAATAGAGTACATATTCGAATTTTAATGAAAATCATTTTTCAAATATTCTATTACAATGGAAAAATCTAGTTTAGCAAAAAATATTTTGATAAAAACATAATTTTCAGACCAAACATTAAACAAATTCACAATTTGAAACTACGATGAAAGAGGAAAAAGTAGGTTAAAAAAGTTACCATTTTTTAGAAAGAAGTAAATATGCGTTTCAAAACTTTTATCTTTTTTATATAATGTAAAATGGTAAAACTAAAAAGGCAGCAATGGGCATTTATTTACCTTCAAGCTGTTGTGTCATAAAAATAGAAATGAGTGCAACATGCATTGACAATATTATTATGAACAGTAAATGTGGAGTAATGACAGCAATTTACTTTGAAGTCATCATTACCATCATCATCACAATCATCATCATCATTAATATGCTGTAAATTGTAGAGTGGTGACAGTCATATTTTTGAAAAATAATAATCAATGTTATTGTTGTTGTTGTTGTTACTCTTGTACACGACCCGTTAAAATTATACATAAATATTTAGATAGATATGTACGCACACATGCACAAACACTCTTCCAACCCCTCCCCCTTTTCTTAATTACAACAAGTTAGTTTGGACAATTTGTGAGAGATTTTTGTTTTCTAAGTGGTTGCTAGTCAGTGTGACAGGAAATATATATATATATATATATATATATATATATATATATATATATATATATATATGTGTGTGTGTGTGTGTGTGTGTATACTGTGTACATATATATATATAATATATATATATATATATATATATATATATATATATATATATATATACTATATATATAATATATATATATATATATATATATATATATATAATATATATATATATATATATACACACACACACCTGAGACGACTTGTTCTTTACTATAGATGAGAGATTATTATTACAAAAAGCAAAGAATATACCAAGCAAAAATTTTTGAAAACTTAAGGACCCCAAGCAGAAGCGAGGCACAGTAGACAAAAGTTAATTTACTTCAACCTATGATGATCATTTGGCTAAAATGAATATCAGAGTGCTTTCGTAAATATAATTTTTCTGTAGAATTAAAGTATGTGCTCATATGCCTTAGTTTGTACTTTATATGTTTAAGTGTCTGAGAAATTATTCCATAATATCAATGTAATAGTTTATTGCTGTGTGACGTGGTCAAGAAAAAGTTGTGAGAACTGAAAGACAGGTTGAAAGCACCTGAGTGAGTTTATTGTAGAAAAACACTCCTTTATATACAAAATCTCAAAGCAACAAGCATTTTCATGTTCAAAAAACGACACTGTTATAGAGGAGAAAAGCAGACATGTTTATTCTGGTTCTCTTTAGTGCGAGTGAAGAGCGAAGATACCAGCATAATATATACACAAAATGAACTATGTACGATCGTATGACACACGGTTGGTGCAGCTGTATGAAAATGTGGGATATATATCAACCGTTTTGACATAAATATTATGCAAATTAAGGGTATGTGGAATATATCACATTATTAAAGCATATTAATTATTCAAGAGAGGCATATTAAGACCAGCGCCGTAAATGCAATGATGGCGTCTTATGAAAGACAATTCACTAAGCCAGATGCTCCATCTTAACAGCTTAGTCAGCTGAATGGTTTAAACGAGTAATGCACGAGGTGCTCTTTGATAATTAGGAGAATGAAAATGATAATATTAATATAATAAATTGTCCTCGTGCATTGTTTCCTTGATATTAACGTGAAAAGATGAAGTAAGAATGATTAATGAATGTATCACCCAAGACCCAATTTATTCAGTTAATAAATTCAAAACAGTTTGTATGCAATATTGGCTTAATTGTTGCCGCATTCGTTGACGTATGAACTACGCGTTGGATATCATTAATTCATTTTCTTCGGAGTGGTAAATACCAAGTTTACATACCTGAGATATTGCCTAGTACAAACATCATAGATAGAAATTAATTCATTTTGAAAGATTTTTTAAATGTGTTACTCCACAATACAGCCATAATGAAACGGATGTAATAAGTCCAGCTGTGGTA
Organism: Palaemon carinicauda; assembly: GCF_036898095.1. Classification (NCBI taxonomy): domain Eukaryota; kingdom Metazoa; phylum Arthropoda; class Malacostraca; order Decapoda; family Palaemonidae; genus Palaemon; species Palaemon carinicauda. Next base: position 118,082,255 of record NC_090744.1, on the reverse strand, counting down.
AATGTTTAATAATATTAGCATAACGAAAGCTATTGTACACGAGCTATTCAATATTCCTGGGTTCGGTTATTTAACAAATCCGTGGGGAGAGAGAGAGAGAGAGAGAGAGAGAGAGAGAGAGAGAGAGAGAGAGAGAGAGAGAGAGAGAGAGATGAGAAGGAATCAAACATAAGCATTAGAAATATAAAAGTTGAGAGAGAGAGAGAGAGAGAGAGAGAGAGAGAGAGAGAGAGAGAGAGAGAGAGAGAGAGAGAGATATGGGAAGGAATCCAACATAAGGAATATAAATAAAAGTGTTGAGAGAGAGAGAGAGAGAGAGAGGAGAGAGAGAGAGAGAGAGAGAGAGAGAGAGAGAGAGAGAGAGAGAGAAATGGGAAGGAATCCCACATTAGGAATATAAATTAAAAAGTTGAGAGAGAGAGAGAGAGAGAGAGAGAGAGAGAGAGAGAGAGAGAGAGAGAGAGAGAGAGAGGAGAGAGAGAGAGAGAGAGAGAGAGGAAGGAATCCAACATAAGGAATATAAATTAAAAAGTTGAGGAGAGAGAGAGAGAGAGAGGAGAGAGAGAGAGAGGAGAGAGAGAGAGAGAGAGAGAGAGAGAGAGAGAGAGAGAGAGGGGGGTTTAATCTAACACAAGTTATGGAAAGTAAAAAGTTGAAAGTAATACCTTCCACCAACAGTTTAATGAAGAGACTATCTTCTGGATTAGTCCCACGAGGTAGAATATTATTGACTAATGACATCAATTAGAATATGATTAATAGAAAATCATATTGTCAGGATGCCAGAGAACTTTAAATCAATCAATCAATCATACAACAACATGCATCTCTGGCTTCTCAAGGTTTGATTTATCTTTTCATTTTAAAGCCAAAATTTCTATGCCCGTCTATACTTAATCAAATAGAGCATATTTCCAAAAGACAATGTTTGTACTACCAACAGATAGTTACGATATGTAAAGACTAAAAGCCTATTTGTATGAACCTTTATACTGAAACCTCTTCTGATTTGCATAACCTGTTGGGAAAAGTACAACAATCAAGACTATTTCATGAATAAATTTGTATAATAAGTAGGATAGAAGGAATAGTGCTCGGTAAAATGTTTAGATTTTTTTTTCTGTAATATTTTTTTTATCATCTTTTTATTAATTTTCTGTAATAATTTGTAATAATTTGTGTTATCTAATGGCTGAATTCTATAGTTCAACATCTTCGCAATATCTGTTCGGATATTCATATTGTTAAGAATTCCAATATATATATATATATATATATATATATATATATATTATATATATATATATATATATATATATATATATATTTAATATTCATTTAAGCATACATTACTTATCTTATTTCTTTGTCCATCTCAAATTCGAAATATGAGACCTTTTTCATTCATGTTAAGATGACAAATCTTTTAAAGTAGATAAAAAAAAAATAATAATGAAAATAAAAACTGATAGAATTTATTGCAAAAAAAAAAAAAAAACAATTATGATGTTAAATAAAAATTTGTAAAATAGATCTAAAATTATTGAATAATGATAATAATGAAAATAAAAACTGATGGAATTTATTGCTAAAAAGAAAAAAAAAATAATAATGAAATTAAAAACAAAATTAATTGCGAAAAACTAGAAAATTTTAGGATGTTGAAAAAATATCTTGTAAAATAAATCCAAAACACCAACAGAAATAATATTAAAGATAAAAACTAACTCGTAATTCCTTGAAAAAAAAGAGAAAAAAAAAATTAGCATGTTGAAATGATAATGCTAGTTTCCAGGTAAAGCAATTCCCTTTAAAACTAACAACTTGAGGGTTTTAGAACATTCTCATAACGAAACCTTATAACTCACATTAACCTTTATGATACCATTACGTAGGCTAACGTGCTTGGAGAATTTGAAATTCTCTCTCTCTCTCTCACTCTCTCTCTCTCTTAATTTTGATTAAATGATTTGAGCAGTTTAAGTCTCTCTCTCTCTCTCTCTCTCTCCTCTCTCTCTCTCTCTCTCTCTCTCTCTCTCTATTTTGATTAAATGCTCTGAGCAGTTTAAGACTCTCTCTCTCTCTCTCTCTCTCCTCTCTCCTCTCTCTCCTCTCTCTCTCTCTCCTCTCGATTTTGATCAAATGCTCTGAGCAGTTTAAGACTCTCTCTCTCTCTCTCTCTCTCTCTCTCTCTCTCTCTCTCTCTCTCTCTCTCTCTCTCTCTCAATTTTGATTAAAGGCTCTGAGCAGGTTAAGTCTCTCTCTCTCTCTCTCTCTCTCTCTCTCTCTCTCTCTCTCTCTCTCTCTCCTCTCTCTCTCTCCTCAATTTTGATTAAATACTCTGAGCAGTTTAAGACTCTCTCTCTCTCTCTCTCTCTCTCTCTCTCTCTCTCTCTCTCTCTCTCTCTCTCTCTCTCTCTCTATCTCTCATTACTCTTTTGAAGGAACATCGCACAGGAGAAATTGGATAAAAAATGGCGGTCTCTTATGTCTTGCTAAGTACTTCAGTACAAATGAAATCTATTCATACGATTCATTTCTTTTATGTGTATATCATAATACATAATTAGGAACGAATCTTTTTAATTTAAAGGAAACAGCTCCGTAATTTCCACATTACTCTCATTTTCTTCCGATTATATAGTCATACCTTAAATGCATTCCCACTTATGTTAAATTCTTATGAATCTTATGCTGTTCAAAAATACCATCTCATTTCTGTCAATAAAATAACAACGAGAAATCGAATTTAAAGTTTTATCCTTCAGGTATGCGACAATCTTAAAGTTGTTATTTCGAAAGAAAAATTCAGTTTATAAGATTGTGGGTCAATCTATTTTTATCTTAATCATCATCATCATCGTTATCTCATCCTACGCCTATTGACACAAAGGGCCTCTATTAGATTTCGCCCGTCGTGTCTATCTTGAGCTTTTAAATCAATACTTCTCCATCCATCATCTCCTACTTCACGCTTCATAGTCCTCAGGCATGTAGGCGTAGGTCTCCTAACTCTTCTAGTGCCTTGTGGAGCACAGTTGGACATCTCCCACTTCATGCTTTATAGTAATCAGCCATGTAGGCCTAGGTCTCCTACCTCTTCTAGTGCCTTGTGGACCACAGTTGAAAGTTTGATGAACTAATCTCTCTTGGGGAGTGCGAAGAGCATGACCAAACCATCTCCATTTACCCCACAATGAAAATATAAGAAAAATCATCTTAAAACCCAATTGTAAACAATAATTGATTAAAAAAACGTTCTCCCAATTAAATCTCTTGCATGTCTCTTCACTTCTTGTGTCCAACGACCTGTGATAAAGAACTTTTAACGGGCATTTTCAATGGGCAATTGACTGAAGAGTCTCCGTCCACACAAAGCCATCGAGCTGGTTTTATTTCTGTATTCTTTTAGACAAGGGGGGGGGAGGGATGAACTGCAATATTTTTCCAAATATTGTTACTGTTCATGTACTACAAGTAATTAGATATTCTTCTCATATAAAGAATAGTCGCTACTATCTGATATTTAACGTTTTAAAGGTCACTTATGAATGGCAGGGGTAAGGGACTCTGACAATGCCCTAGAGAGTGACCATATAGCCACAAGATATCCTTCTCATACAGAGAATAGTCGCTGCTTCTTCTTCTTCTTCTTCTTTGTCTACATCTTTTCCCACTTTTATGTGGGGTCGATGTTTCTGGCCAGCATTCTCCATCTACCTCTGTCCCACACTTCATCACCGATTAATCCCTTTGATCGAAGGTCATCCTTGATACAGTCCATCCACCCTCGCTTTGGTTCTCCCTCTCCTTCTCGTTCCCTGTACCTCCATTTCCATCACTCTCCTCCCAATAGTCACTACTATCTGATATTTAAAGGATTAAAGGTCGCTCATGAATGGCAGAGGCAATGGACAGTCACACTATCCTAGAGACTGACCGCATGTACATATGATCAGCGCCCAAATCTTCATCACCCAAGTTAAGACCAGGGAAGGCTAGGTAATGGCTGCTGATGACTCAGCAGATAGACCTATAGGCTCCCACAAAAACCCAATCCTTAGCTCACAAGGATGGCAAAAGACTATCGAGCTTGAGCGGAACTCGATCTCCCGTCCAGCAGAACGCCAGGCAGGGACGTTTCCAATAAGCATGGTGTTTGCCAGTCGGGGGTTCGAGTCCCGCTCAGACTCGATAGTTCCTTTAATGTCTGCAACCTTACCATTCTTGTGAGCTAAGGATGGGGGGTTTGGGGGAGCTTATAGGTCTATCTGTTGAGTCATCAGCAGCCACTGCCTGGCCCTCCCTGGTCCTAGCTTGGGTGGAGAGGAGGTTTGGGCGCTCTTCATATAATATATGGGTCAGTCTCTAGGGCACTGTCCTGCTTGCTAGAGCAATGTCACTGACCCTTGCCTCTGCCATTCATGAGCGACCTTTAAACCTTTAAACTCTATTCAAATGGAACATCAATTCTTAATTTCTCGTTCAAACAGAGATCTTTTAGGAACTCCTTTCTGTAGCAGAAGCTGAACCGTTGCGTTTATTCCTATCGCCTCCAGATGGCAGCTTTAATCAAGGTGTAATATTCTAGAATGACGTGAAGCAATTACTATGCACACACGTACTAGTTTTAATTAAATCCAGGGAAGCTTTTCCCCAGTTTTTTTTTTTTTTTTACCTTACCAAAACAATTATGAATTCTATCTAACAAATACACATATTTATATTTCATTAAAGACATTGGTCATTATATGAACAGTAACGCTACAATAAATACAAACTAAATTGCCATAGTCAGAAACTTCCTTCGTCTACGCAACGTTGATGCTGTATTGATCAGATTCATACTTATCTCCGGTTTGCAGATATTCATACCACAAAACCACCAATTATCATCATTATTATTATTATTATTATTATTATTATTATTATTATTACTATTATTATCATTATTATTATTATATCATCATCATCATTATTAATATTATTATTATTATTATTATTATTATTATTATTATATCATCATCATTATTATTAATATTATTATTATTATTATTATTATATCATCATCATCATCATTATTAATAATAATATTATTATTATTATTATTATTATCATTATTATTATTATATCATCATCATTATTATTATTATTAATATTATTATTATTATTATTATTATTATTATTATTATTATTATCATTATTATTATTATTCTGTAACTGAACACCAGAATGCTTCTAATGAATCCTAAACCATCGTATTTTGAAGAAAGAAGAACTTTCTTCTGCAAGTTTATTCTCATTAGTGACATTCAAAAATATTTTAATTACTCAATCGACCCTCCCTCATTACGCCAATTTTCAAAGAGAACTTTTTACAAGTTAAGGAAATTGAATTCTTGTAGAATAATTGAAATCATTCTAAATAGAATAGATTTTTTTTTTGTCAAAGTTGATAAAAGTCTTTAAATTCGATATTTTGAGGGTTGTAGTGACAGATGTGGTATCATATTTTAAGGGTTGTAGTGGCCGATGTGGTAACATATTTTAGGGGTTGTAGTGGCAGATGTGGTAACATATTTTAAGGGTTGTAGTGGCCGATGTGGTAACATATTTTAAGGGTTGTAGTGGCCAATGTGGTAACATATTTTAAGGGTTGTAGTGGCCGATGTAGTAACATTTTAAGGGTTGTAGTGGCCGATGTGGTAACATATTCTAAGGGTTGTAGTGGCCGATGTGGTAACATATTTTAAGGGTTGTAGTGGCCGATGTGGTAACATATTTTAAAGGTTGTATGGCCGATGTGGTAACATATTTTAAAGGTTGTAGTGGCCGATGTGGTAACATATTTTAAGGGTTGTAGTGGCCGATGTGGTAACATATTTTAAGGGTTGTAGTGGCAGATGTGGTAACATATTTTAAGGGTTGTAGTGGCCGATGTGGTAACATATTTTAAGGGTTTTAGTGGCCGATGTGGTAACATATTTTAAGGGTTGTAGTGGCCGATGTGGTAACATATTTTAAGGGTTGTAGTGGCCGATGTGGTAACATATTTCAAGGGTTGTAGTGGAAGATGTGGTAACATTTTAAGGGTTGTAGTGGAAGATGTGGTAACATTTTAAGGGTTGTAGTGGAAGATGTGGTAACATTTTAAGGGTTGTAGTGGAAGATGTGGTAACATTTTAAGGGTTGTAGTGCCGATGTGGTAACATATTTTCAGGGTTTTAGTGGCCGATGTGGGTAACATATTTTAAGGGTTGTAGTGGCCGATGTGGTAACATATTTTAAGGGTTTTAGTGGCCGATGTGGTAACATATTTTAAGGGTTGTAGTGGCCGATGTGGTAACATATTTTAAGGGTTGTAGTGGCCGATGTGGTAACATATTTTCAGGGTTTTAGTGGCCGATGTGGTAACATATCTTAAAGGTTGTAGTGGAAGATGTGGTAACATTTTAAGGGTTGTAGTGGAAGATGTGGTAACATTTTAAGGGTTGTAGTGGAAGATGTGGTAACATTTTAAGGGTTGTAGTGGCCGATGTGGTAACATATTTTCAGGGTTTTAGTGGCCGATGTGGTAACATATTTTAAGGGTTGTAGTGGCCGATGTGGTAACATATTTTAAGGGTTTTAGTGGCCGATGTGGTAACATATTTTAAGGGTTGTAGTGGCCGATGTGGTAACATATTTTAAGGGTTGTAGTGGCCGATGTGGTAACATATTTTAAGGGTTGTAGTGGCCGATGTGGTAACATATTTTAAGGGTTTTAGTGGCCGATGTGGTAACATATTTTAAGGGTTGTAGTGGCCGATGTGGTAACATATTTTAAGGGTTGTAGTGGCCGATGTGGTAACATATTTTCAGGGTTTTAGTGGCCGATGTGGTAACATATTTTAAGGGTTGTTGTGGCCGATGTGGTAACATATTTTAAGGGTTGTAGTGGCCGATGTGGTAACATATCTTAAAGGTTGTAGTGGAAGATGTGGTAACATTTTAAGGGTTGTAGTGGCCGATGTGGTAACATATTTTAAGGGTTGTAGTGGCCGATGTGGTAACATATTTTAAGGGTTTTAGTGGCCGATGTGGTAACATATTTTAAGGGTTGTAGTGGCCGATGTGGTAACATATTTTAAGGGTTGTAGTGGCCGATGTGGTAACATATCTTAAAGGTTGTAGTGGAAGATGTGGTAACATTTTAAGGGTTGTAGTGGAAGATGTGGTAACATTTTAAGGGTTGTAGTGGAAGATGTGGTAACATTTTAAGGGTTGTAGTGGAAGATGTGGTAACATTTTAAGGGTTGTAGTGGCCGATGTGGTAACATATTTTCAGGGGTGTAGTGGCCGATGTGGTAACATATCTTAAAGGTTGTAGTGGAAGATGTGGTAACATTTTAAGGGTTGTAGTGGAAGATGTGGTAACATTTTAAGGGTTGTAGTGGCCGATGTGGTAACATATTTTAAGGGTTGTAGTGGCCGATGTGGTAACGTCCCTGACTGGTGAACACCAGATTGGGGTTCGAGTCCCGCTCAGACTCGTTACTTTCTTTGGTAGCTGCAACCTCACCATCCTTGTGAGCTAAGGATGGGGGCTCGGGAGCCTATAGTTCTAGCTGCTGAGTCATCAGCAGCCATTGCCTGGCCCTCCTTGGTCCTAGCTTAGGCGCTGATCATATGTACATATGGTAAGTCTCTTGGGCATTGTCCTGCTAGATAAGGCAATGTCACTCTCCCTTGACTCTGCCATTCATGAGCAGCCTGTAGACCTTTAAACAGCAGCCATTGCCTGGCCCTCCTTGGTCCTAGCTTGGGCGCTGATCATATGTACAGTATATATGGTCAGTCTCTTGGGCATTGTCCTGCTCGATAAGGCAATGTCACTCTCCCTTGACTCTACCATTCATGAGCGGCCTTTAAACCTTTAAACACTCGGTTGAAAACGTAATTCCTGTAAAGTTTTTCCTGTCCATCAAAAGGCATTATGCATTTGCAAAATTGTTGAAGTGCACGCAATTTATTTACGCACGCAAGCACCGTGTTTGCATAGTTTGGGGAGTAGTCTTGCATGTTAGGTCCCACCAACGTGAGAATTGGGGTAAAATGGAAAATAAATTTACATTAAAGGGAACTGCGAGTCAGTTTGTAATGTCGTTTCGTTTGTTTAAGTTTACTGATCTAATCACATATTTCTATGGCAATCCGTTGCTATATAATTAACTATTATATTTTGATTTCCTAGTGTTTGATAAGATTAGAATTAAACATTTCAAGAACAGTAATAACTTCGAAAGAAATCTTTTATGCATATAAACCATAAAAACTTTGAAAAACAAAAGGAAGAAAAATAAGATAGAACAGTGTACCTGTGTGTGCACTCAAGCAAGAGAACTCTAGCCCAAAGATAGTGGAAGACCTTGGTACAGAGGCTATAACCGGCATATGTTTAAAGATTTAAAGTCCACTCATGAATGGCAAAGGCAAGGGACAGTGACACTGCCCTACCAAGCCGGGCAATGCCTTAGAGACTGACCATATATACGTATGATCAGCGAGCAAGCTCCCTCTTCATCCAAGCTAGGACCAAGGAGGGCCAGGCAATGGCTGCTGATGACTCAGCATATAGACCTATAGGCTCCCCCCGTCATCCTTAGCTCCCAAGGATGGTGAGGTTGCAGATATAAAAAAAACTATCGAGTTTGAGCAGGACTCGAACTCCAGTCTGGCATTCACAAGTCAGGGACGTTACCACATCGGCCACCACAACGCTAAAGAATAAGACATCATGATCCTTATCAAACTCAAATAAATAATTTCACACAGTCTCACTCCTAGGCCACCCCCCCCCCATCCATAGCTCCCAAAGATGGTGAGGTTGCAGATATAAAAAAAAAACTATTGAGTTTGAGAAGGACTCGAACTCCAGTCTGGCGTTCACCAGTCAGGGACGTTACCGCATCGGCCACCACAACGCTAAAGAATAAGACATCATGATCCTTATCAAACTAAAATAAATAATTCCACACAGTCTCTCTCCTAGGCTCCCCCCCCCCCATCCTTAGCTCCCAAAGATGGTGAGGTTGCAGCGACCAAAGAAACAATCAAGTTTGAGCAAGACTCGAACTCCAGTCTGGCATTCACCAGTCAGGGACGTTACCACATCGGCCACCACAACGCTAAAGAATAAGACATCATAATCCTTATCAAACTCAAATAAACTATTCCACACAGTCTCTCTCCTAGGCTCCCCCCCCCCCATCCTTAGCTCCCAAAGATGGTGAGGTTGCAGAGATAAAAAAACTATCGAGTTTGAGCAGGACTCGAACTCCAGTCTGGCATTCACCAGTCAGGGACGTTACCACATCGGCCACCACAACGCTAAAGAATAAGACATCATAATCCTTATCAAATTGAATTGAGCAATTCCACACAGTCTCTCTCCTAGGCTCCCCCCACCCCCAACATCCTTAGCTCCCAAGGATGATGAGGTTGCAGCGACCAAAGAAGCTATCGAGTTTGAGCAGGACTCAAACTACAGTCTGGCGTTCACCAGTCAAGGACGTTATCACATCGGCCACAACAACGCTAAAGAATAAGACATCAAGATCTTTATCAAACTGAAATAAATATTTCCACACAGTCTCTCACCTAGGCTCCCCCCCCCATCCTTAGCTCCCAAGGATGGTGAGGTTGCAGAGATAAAAAAAACTATCGAGTTTGAGCAAGACTCGAACTCCAGTCAGGGACGTTACCACATCGGCCACCACAACGCTAAGGAATAAGACATCATAATCCTTATCAAACTCAAATAAATAATTCCGCAGAGTCTCTCTCCAATAAGATCAATTTAAGTTGCCCAACATAGTAATTACATCATCAAGGACTCTGTGCAGAGTTCCACGTGTAATCTTCATATGTAATCAAATCAATTATTCATGGAATACTGAGTGCCAGGCACCAATTCAAATCATCTGGGGGAACAGTTATCGAGTTTGTGGGGGAATGATAAACCAATGTACATATTAGAGAGAGATCTACGAGAGCTTACAGGAGCGATGGAACAGTTATGCAGTCAGACACATTTTCTATATTCTTTATTTTATTTTTTACTGTTCACATGTTGCTTTGATACATAAGCATATATATATATATATATATATGTGTGTGTGTGTGTGTGTGTGTGATTCTCTCTCTCTCTCTCTCTCTCTCTCTCTCTCTCATGTCTTTAAATGTTTTTGCGTTCTTCATATAGTCTATTATATTATGATAGATTTTATAATAAATAAAAAAGAAAAATTCCGAACAAAAGGAAAGTTTATGGTTTGAATCTCTCTCTCTCTCTCTCTCTCTCTCTCTCTCTCTCTCTCTCTAAGTGTTTTTGCATTTTTCATATACATCACATGATAGATTTTATATAAAAAGACAAAAATTACGAAAAAAGGAAAGTTTATGGTTTGATTTTCTCTCTCTCTCTCTCTCTCTCTCTCTCTCTCTCTCTCTCTCTAATTGTTTTTGCGTTTTTCATATACATCACATGATAGATTTTATAAAAAAAGAAAAAAAAAATTACGAAAAAATGAAAGTTTATGGTTTGAATTTTTCTCTCTCTCTCTCTCTCTCTCTCTCTCTCTCTCTCTCTCTCTCTCATGTCTTCAAGTGTTTTTGCGTTTTTCATATACATCATATGAGATTTAAAGAAAAAAGATGTACAAAAAATTACGAAAAAAGGAAAGTTTCTGGTTTGAATTTCTCTCTCTCTCTCTCTCTCTCTCTCTCTCTCTCTCTCTCTCTCTCTCTCATGTCTTTAAGCGATTTTGTGTTTTTCATATTATATATTGATAGATTTTATAAAACAATTAACAAAAAATTACGAACAAAAGGAAAGTTTATAAATTTGAATTTGCATTTGCATATATATATATATATATATATATATATACTTCTTAATTCATATCAAATCCCTGTACCGTTTTATGAGTATTAATATCCTGTAATTGTGTTTTCTATACTTTAAGCTTTTCCGTTTATTCATTAGATGTTTATTATCAGATTAACAAATAATTTAATGTTGTTACTGTCTTTGAAATATATCATTTTCATTGTTTATTTTCCTCTTGTAGTTTATTTATTTCCTTGTTTCCTTTCCTCACTGAGCTATTTTTTCTTGTTGGAGCCCTTGGGCCTTGCTTTTCCAACAAGGGCTATAGCTTAGTTTATAATAATAATAATAATAATAATAATAATAATAATAATAATAATAATAATAAATAGTCATGGACACACCGTGATAAAAACCTTTGCAATTATTTGCAAATAGGATATGTATTAAACTAAAATAAAATATTTATCGTGAAAATAATGCAAAACTAAACATGATTAACTCACTATTTCTGCAAGAGGAGAAATGATATTTCATAATCAGAATGTTATTATTAATATTATAAGCTAAGTTATAACCCTAGTTGAAAAAGCAAGATTCTATAAGCCCAAGTGCTCCAACGGGGAAAAATAGCCCAATGAGGAGAGGACATAAGGAAATAAATAAACTACAAGGAATTAATGAACAAATAGAATAAATTTCAGGAACGGTAACATCTCAATAGATTTTTCTTATATAAACTATAACATGAGACTCAGTTCAGTCTGTTCAACACAAAATTGTGAAAGCAATAAAAAAGGAAATAATAAAAAATTTAAAGATGATTAATTCACTATCTCTGCAACATGAGATATAATATTTCACCATCAGGAGATTATTATTAATATTACAAGCTACATTACAACCCTAGTTGGAAAAACTGGATGTTATAAGCCCTAGTGCTCCAACAGGGAAAAATAACCCAGTGAGGAGAGGAAATAAGGAAATAAACAAACTACAAGAGAAGTAATGAACAAATAAAATAAATTTCAGGAACAGTAACAATATCGAAATAGATCTTTCTTATATAAAATGAGACACATTTCAGTCTATTTAACACAAAATTGTAAAAGTAATAAAATCAAAATAATTCATAATTAAGAATGAATAACTCACTATCTATGCAGGATGAGAAATGACACTTCCCCATCAGAATATGATGAAAATATGATGAAATTATACTTAGAGCTTAATTGAGTCTCAGTTGAGAATACTTTAGAATACTTGAACTCCTTAAGGCAACGCTGTATTCTAATGCAGCTTATGCCATCATAATTTTTCTAAATTATTCTTTTTGTCTAATTCTTGATGACTTTCATATTTGTTATTATCTCTAATTACTTATTAAAACCTAGACCCTTTTCCAGTTTCTTTCGGTATCAAAAGTAACCCAACAGCTTTTATTTAATTAATTTATCTATTTTTTTCAATTAAATTATAAATTAAATTTGTAAGCTTCCGGTACAAATAATTATAATGATTTGTTGTGTTCGTATACAAGACAGATTAGAATTAAGTGCTCGGATTTTTTTTATTTTCTTTTTATATCAGACATCATTTCAGACATATCCATAAAGTTCAAAGAACATTCAAATCTAACTGTTCTAAAATAATAAAATTTTATCAATATACTGTTAATAGAATAATCGTTCATGTATATTTTACGAAAAAGTCAACAATATATTCTATGAATAATAAAGATCTAAAAAAAAAAAAAAATCATACTTTACTAAAATGTAGTTACCATTTCCAGATTAACTGGTATAAATACACATTTGTATACTTACATACATATATGTAGAGTAGATATGTATATTTATATATAGATACGTCATGTTTAAATGTGTGTGTATATATATATATATATATATATATATATATATTCAAAAAGCCCTATATTTTACTACGTTTATATCTGGATTCTCTGTTATACCTCGGGATCAGAGACCCAAGGGGGAATAAACTCAAAAGATAATAGCTTTGGGCCTGCCGGGGAATCGAACCCTGGTCCAGGAAACTTGTCCGACAGTGACAGAACATTTGTGGCTAAATGCTATCTTACCCTCGCACAAGTTTCCTTGACCAGTGTTCGATTCCCCGGCCGACCAGAAGCTATGATCTTTGAGTTGATTACTCCTTGGGTCTCTGATTAATAATGTTTGTAGCTATTTGTATACGATATTACTATTGTACTATATTTACTTCTAGAAAACAACAAACGCTGAACTCAAATACATCTTATGAATTAATTTTCGGTTTTATGACCAGAGAGACAAATAATATTCCAAATCTAAATCATAAATGGATCAAAGAAAATAAATTATTAAATTATCATTATGAATATAAGAAAACACTAAAATCATCTCACCAAACATAAATTATGATAATAATCATCCCTTAAGCAAAGGGAAATAAAGCGTGAAGCCATTCTCAAATTTCACCCCACACCAGTAACACGTCAAGAGAGAGCAACGGAAGACATTAAGCAATATTAAGTGTGTTTGCATTTATCTCGAGCGCCTCCAAACTCCACCTTCATTCGCTTGTTTGAATATCTCCCTCGACTTGCGAAGGCCCGATAAGAGCGTGTGATTAGAAACGCTGGGAAATGAACCAGACTAAGTGATAAACGAGACGGAAAAGGAACAGGGGAAAGGGCTAATGAAATTCACAGCGAGAGAGAGAGAGAGAGAGAGAGAGAGAGAGAGAGAGAGAGAGAGAGATGCTGGCTATTAGTTTCCTGTCTGCATATTTTCGTTTAATAGAGCCCCCTGTTTGCCGTGTTGAATAGCTTACCATATGTATATTATATATATATATATATATATATATATATATATATATATATATATATAAACTATATAAATATACATATATATATGTATATATATATATATATATATATATAATATATATAGTATATATATACATATACACACACACACACATATATATATATATACACACACACACACACACATATATATATATATATATATTATATACACACACACACACATATATATATATATATATATATACACACATATACATATAAGCCAGAGTAGCACGAAACAGCTCGCATTCTCCTTCGCTATGATACCAATTATAAACATCACTTGCATATCCAAATCATGACATTCAAAACAATAACTTTTCAACCAAACGGGACATCATTTAATCTATTCCTCGCCATAGATAATCCAACATTTCCTTACTTTTTCACCTCTTGTATTCTATATTCTGTCTCTGCTATACGTACGTCTCCCCAATTGGCTTGACCTTCTGGCGTTGTGACCGGCCATAGCTCATTGACCTCGTATCCGCCTTGACTTGAGTAATGCCATTTTTCCTGAACAGGCTGTCTTTTACTATCGGGAGGCGCTGTCTTTTCATTCGTAACAAGCCGCGTTTTATGTTTCACTATTTTCCAATATGTTTCCTTTATTCTGCCTTTTTTTTCCTATTCTAAGGACTTTTTCTTCGCTGAGTTTGGGTACTCTAAACGTAGTTTATAAGTCTCTATTCATCTCATTTTTCATTCTATCAAAAGGGATCTTTATTTTTATTTTCAGATAATGTTTAATATTTATTTCATTGAAAATTATTTTCTATTACAAATACTTTCCACTCGATATCTTCATCTAATTTGCTTTTGTTTTTCTTCTTATTTTGTTCTCTCTTCTTTTAAATAAGTGAGCTTTTAAACAGCCCCTTGTATCCAACTAGTCAGTTTTATCTTGTTTTAAATATATGAGGTTTTAAAATGAGTTTTTTTTAAATAAATGAGCTTTTAAAGTGAGTGTTTTTATATTGTTTTAAATAAATGAGCTTTTAAAATGAGTGTTTTTTTTTAAATAAATGAGCTTTTAAAATTAGTGTTTTTCTAGAATAAATGAACTTTTAGAATTAGTATTTTTCTTAAATAAATGAGCTTTTAAAATGAGTGTTTTTTTTAAATAGATGAGCTTTTAAAATTAGTGTTTTTTTTTTATGAGCTTTTAACATTAGTTTTTTTTTTTTTTTTTAAATAAATGAGCTTTTAAAATGAGTGTTTTTGTTTTGTTTTGTTTTAAACAAATGAGCTTTTAAAGTGAGTTTTTTTTTTTTAAATAAATGAGCTTTTAAAATGAGTTTACTTTGAAATAAATGAGCTTTTTAAATGAGTATTTTTTTCTTTGTTTTAAATAAATGAGCTTTTAAACGGTCCCTTATGATCTTCCAAGACATCCGTACAATCTTATTTATATTTTCTAGATTAATTTCCTTTATAAGGGAGCAGTACCTTTGAAACACTGCTATCATAGTTAGTTTGAATGTAAATGACTTTTCGATAAAAAACGCAAACATTTTAATTACGGAAATTTTAAAATTTTTATTGCCTTTTAACCAAAGACACGCTTTGATTACATTTCCAAACTCTATTAGCTCCATTAATCCTCAAAAGGTTTACTAAATTTTTATGTTCTCTATACTAAATATTTTTTTTCCAATTATCCAGATATACTAATTTAAAGGTTTAAAGATCGCCCATGAATGGCAGAGGCAAGGGACAGTGACATTGCCCTAGCAGTCAGGACAATGCCCTAGAGACTGACCATATATTATATGATCAGCGCCCAAGCCTCCTCTCCACCCAAGCTAGGACCAGGGAGGGCCAGGCAGTGGCTGCTGATGACTCAGCAGATAGACCTATAGGCTCCCCCAAACTCCCCAACCTTAGCTCACAAGGATGGTAAGGTTGCAGACACTAATGGCACTAACGAGTCTGATCTGGACTCGAACCCCCGACTGGCAAACACCAGGCAGAGACGTTACCAATCATGCCATTTCTTCGTGTCCGAAAGCTTCAATCAAAATAACACATTGAACATCTACTTCATTAATTATAACTCGATCTGTTACCAAAACAACTAATGCTTAAAATTATTCAGCTTTTATGGAAATGATATTTGCATAAACAATAGTGCGTTTTCTTTTGAAACTATGATATCATAGTCAGTTTGAATGTGTCTGACTTTTCGATATGAAACCCGAACATTCAGTTTCGGAAATTTTGACTACTGCTGCAATTTTCAACCAAAGATTTGAAAACTATATTTGTTTCATTAATCCTCAAAAGGTTTATCAAATATCTATGTTCTCTCTACTGAATTATTTTCAAAATACCGTTTTCCCAATTACCCAGATTTACCAATTTCATAATTTTTTCGTACCCGAAAACTTCAATCAAAGAGTTGTGGTGGCCTATTGGCAACGTCCCAGACTGGTGAACGCCAGACTGGGGTTCGAGTCCCGCTCAAACTTGTTAATTCATGATATCGCTGCAACCTCACCATCCTTGTGAGCTAAGGATGCGGGGTTTTGGAGAGTCTAGAGGTCTATCTCCATCAGGAGTCATTGCCTGGCCTCCCTTGGTCCTAGCTTGGGTAGAGGGGGGGTTTGGGCAATGATCATATGTATACATGATCAGTCTCTAGGGCATTGTCCTGCTTGTTAGGGCAATGTCACTGTTCCTTGCCTCTGCCATTCATGAGCGGCCTTTAAACCTTCAAACATAGTGAACAACTACTTCATCAATTATAACTCGATCCCTTACAAATGCAACTATTTCTTATAATCATTCCGGTTTTATCGAAATATTATCAGCTTAAACAATATGGCGTTTTCTTTATTTACAAAGGCCTTGATATGATGTATCATTTTGCACAAACATTCGTGTTTTTGACGAAGATTTATATTAAAATAAAAAAATGTTTTCGTTTTTGGGAAACTACGTTTAATGGTAATACGCAATAGAAAAACATTCTTTTAATTTTTTTTTTTTTTTTAATGATGAAAACCATAATGCACTGTTAAAAAATTTGCATTAAACAAAAGGCGGGTAAATATCTGGCAACATTCAATCCATGATTTTTACCGCTTTAAAATTTGCTATATTGACGTAAAGTAGGGATACTACGACCACCGACCCATAAATTATAATAACAAAGTAAATTAAAGTTACGGCCGCCTGTCTTTTACTGAAATACGGCTGAGAACAATATATTTTTACAAAGAATTTCCGATTTTAACTACTGTATTTTTCTAACGGTTTGGATTTTCATAGACTTTATTTTCATGAAAGATATTTTCATATGGAAATACTGATTTAAAATCCATTTTCTTTCTGTTTCATTTGTTTGCACATCTTTGTCATCTAACTTCTTCAAAATTATTCAAATCATTCCTGTTATTCCTTGCTTTCTTTTGTCAGCAGCTGCAATTTCTCTCTATTTACACTATTGTTTAAATGTGCTTTGTAAAAAAAAAAAAAATGGTTTAAAGGATACTCATGAATGGCAGAAGGATGGGGCAGTGACATTGCCCTATCAAGCAGGACAATGCCCTATTAACTGACCATATCTACATATGATCAGCGCCTAAACACCCTCTCCACTCAAGCTAGAACCAAGGAGGGGCCAGGGAATAGCTGCTGTTGACTCAGCAGATAGACTTATACGCCTAAACTCCACATCTTTACTCACAAGTGGTGAGCTACAGCGACCAAAGAAACAAAGAGTTTGAGCCGGACTCGAACCCCAGTCTGCATTCACCAG
>NC_090744.1:118034335-118061835 GCF_036898095.1 Palaemon carinicauda | reverse complement strand
TGAAAAGAAAACAAGGAAACAAATCCACTACAAGAGAAGTAATTAAAAATTAAAACATATCCTAATAATAACAGCAGCTGAAGATATGACATGCTACCTGATTGTTTGTGATAGAGGCCCCATAATGTAGGGAAGTTTGAGGAGGAGAATACAGGCATGATGAAAACGCATCATGAAAGATATTGACAGGCAAGCGGAAAATGAGGACTGGCACTCCTCGTCTCTCCACTCCTAATAGTGCCACACACAATCGAAAGCAACAAACGAGATGAGGCAGTTGCCATTATTAGGGGTAATATACAAAATTGAAGATTATTGCTTTTCAGCTACTAATCTTTTGGGTTTTTCTTTGACATTATTGCGAACATTTTGCACTTGTTTTTCAATGACAATTATGGATTTCAGAAATCTTTTGGCTCCTGAACATTATTGCAAACATTTTGCACTTGTTTTTCAATAATTATAGATTTTACCTTCTGGACATTATTGCAAATATTTTGCACTTTTTTTCAATGACAATTATACATTTTAGAAATCTTTTGGCTTCTTCTGGACATTAGTGCAAACATTTTGCACTTTTTTTTTAATGACCATTATACATTTTAGAAATCTTTTGGCTTCTGGACATTATTGCAAACATTATGCACTTGTTTTTCAATGACCATTATACATTTTAGAAATCTTTTGACTTCTTCTGGACATTATTGCAAACATTTTGCACTTTTTTTTGTAATGACCATTATATATTTTAGAAATCTTTTGGCTTCTGGACATTATTGCAAACATTTTGCACTTGTTTTTCAATGACCATTATACATTTTAGAAATCTTTTGGCTTCTGGACATTATTGCAAACATTATGCACTTGTTTTTCAATGACCATTATACATTTTAGAAATCTTTTGACTTCTGGACATTATTGCAAACATTTTGCACTTTTTTTGTAATGACCATTATATATTTTAGAAATCTTTTGGCTTCTGTACATTATTGCAAACATTTTGCACTTGTTTTTCAATGACCATTATACATTTTTGAAATCTTTTTTCTTCTGGACATTATTGCAAACATTTAGCACTTTTTTTTTCAATGACAATTATAGATTTTAGAAATCTTTTGGCTCCTGAACATTATTGCAAACATTTAGCACTTGTTTTTCAATGATGATTCTAGACTTTAGAAATCCTTTGGCTCCTGGACATTATTGCAAAAATTTTGCACTGGTTTTTCGATGACACATGGATTTAAGATTTTTTTTTATATTACACATAAATCTTTATTAAAAAACTGGCTGATTATTCAAATTGTTTGATAAGATAGTAGTTATGGTTAACAGTGAACAGTAATATACAAATACAGTAATATACAAAATTGAAGATTATTGCTTTCAGTTCCTAATCTTTTGACTCCTTCTGGACATATTGCAAATATTTTACACTTATTTTCAATGAAAAATTATGGATTTTAGATATTTTTTTATCATACATGAATCTTTATTATTGAAAGTGGTGGATTATTCAAATTGATTAATGTGATAGTAGTTATTATTAAGAGTGAACATTAATCGTGTAGTTTGGATCTTTCTAGACATTATTGCAAACATTTTGCAATAGGTTTCAATGATAATTAAAGATTTTGGACTTTTTTTTTAATATTATACATATATCTTTATTATTAAAATACTAGTTGATTATTCACATTGATCAATGTGATATTAGTTATGCTTAAGAGTGAACATTAAGCGTGTAGTAATGTAATACATCAATCAAATTTAAAAAAAAAAAAAAAAAAAATTCATTGATACTTAAAAAATATACAACTTACAACTTATTACAAAAGTCGTATGAAGTAATGTATTACAACATCAAATCTAAAACAAAATAATTAATTGATATTAAAAAAAAAAAACAGGTAGAATTTGAGTCTCATATCTTGTCGAAAAAATTATATATAAAAAAAAGAAATACTTTCTGGTTTAAATAATGTAACAAACTTGACTATTCCTAATAGGCGATGTAATTATAAGGATAATTTTATATGATATTCTTTATACATTTCTACCCTGAAACCCCAAAGAAAAATTTTATCAACGGAAGCCATATTGCTCAGGGAGAGAGACGAACCATTATTCTGGTAATTTTCGATTTTTCTATTTCGTAGGAATATAGCGGATAAAAAAAAAAAAAAAAAAAAAAAAAAAAATATAGCGCGCTGTCAAAAAAGAAAAAAAGATATACCGCGGTCAGAAGAAAAAAAAAAGATATACCGCGGTCAAAAAAGGACATACCGCGCTGTCAAAAAAAAAAAAAAAAAATTAGATATACCACGGTCAAAAAAGGAAGAACATATGCGGCGCTGTCAAAAAAGATATACCGCGGTCCAGAAATAAATGAAGAAGTAGATATACCACGCTGTCAAAAAAAAAAAAATATATAAATAAAAAATAAAGGTATACCGCGCTGTCAAAGAGAATTCTTACGAAAAAGTTCAGAGACTTTATTACAAAAATATCAGAGGCTGCTGTAGCCCGAGGCCAGAGCCATTTTGTTCTGTTTTACAGTTTCTGTTTTCTCCTCAGATGAAGGTCCTCATTCTCCTCCTTCAGACTTTCCTACAAAAATAGATCCTTTACAGAAAGGATTTTTTTTTTCTCTCGAATATTCTTCCTTCCTAATTTGCTCTCAGACAAAAATGAGGAGAGCCTGAAACATATTTTGGATAAAATAAAAATATGTTTAGGTAAAATATTTGTTTGTGGTGGAATGTAAAATAATTTATCAAATGAAACATATTGTGATATATATATATATATATATATATATATATATATATATATATATATATATATATATATATATATATACACATATACACATATATACACATACACATGCTCACACATTACACACACACATATATATATATATATATTATATATAATATATATATATATATATATATATATATATATATATATATATATATATCATATATATATATATACACACATATATAATATAAACATGTATACACATATATGTACACACACACATATACACACTTATATATATATATATATATATATATATATATATATATATATATATATATAAAGTGTGTATATGTGTGTGTACATATATGTGTATACATGTTTATATTATATATGTGTATATATATATATATATATATATATATATATATATATATATATATATATATATATATATATATCTATATATATATTTTAACATATCTACCGTATATATAAAAATACACATACTATATACTCTTCAATAAAAATAATAGTAAGAAAATTGTATTAATAATAAATAATTAAGTAAATAAAAGTTCTAACAACAAATGCCACCGTTTATAGTCCACTGCAGGACAAAGATCTCAGACATGTCCTTAGTCATGCCGGGGGTGATGCTCCTCTACGAAAACCTCCATAGCATTACGGTTGTTATATAGATGAGCAGATTACTTCCTACAACGGTTCAATTAATTAAACTTTATACTTTTATTCTGTTCCAAAATATCTCCATTTCTTTTACATTACATTTCTTTTTTTTTCCTCAAAACCTTTTATTCTCAATTTTAAATACATGACCAAATCACCTCAGGGTTGTAGTGGCCTATTGGAATCAGCCCTGCCTGGCAATCTCCCGGACTGGGATTCAAGTCCCGTGCAAGATCGAGTGTCTTGTAGTATCTGCAACCTCATCCTATGCTCAATTTTTTTTAATGAGGCGCCTTTGCACTGACTCGCAGCGGTGACCTTTTAGCTCGGAAAAGTTTCCTGGTATCTGATTGGTTAGAAATATCTTGCCCAACCAATCAGCGATCAGGAAACTTTTCCGAGCTAAAAGGGCACCGCTGCGAGTCGGTGCAAATCTGCCTCGTTAAAAAGAATTGACTTTACTGAGCTAAGGGACCTATATGGGTCTTCCTGTTGAGTCATCACCAGCCACAAAAACAACAAGGGGAACGCTGAGGTGGTAATGTTGACTTACATAAAAGGATAAAATTAAGCAGAAACATGTTTGAAGCACTATCAAAATAGCACCAGTTTCAACCAAGTTGGGAGAAAGTAAACGGAGATGGTATGGACATTCATTATGCATTTCCCAATCGGCATTAATAATGATTGTCATGATGCCGGATAATTACCAATCATTCATTCATTTATTCAATCATCATGGTGGCCTAAGTGGTAACGTTCCTGACTGGTGGTCGACAAGCTGCGGTTCGATTCCTGCTCAAAATAGTTTGTTCCTTTGGTCGCTGCATCCTCAACATCCTTGTGAGCTAAGGATGAGGGAGGTTTTGGGGTAGCTAATAGGTCTACCCGCTGAGTCATTAGTAGCCATTGCCTGGCCCTCCCTGGTCCTGGCTTGGGTGGAGAGGGGGCTTGGCTGCTGATCATATGTATATATGGTCAGTCTCTAGGACATTGTTATGGTAGCTAGAGCCTTGGTGTTATCCCTTGCCTTTGCCATTCATGAGCTGCCTTTAAACTTTTAAAACCAGAAATTAACTATTTCAAACTTATAGCAGATTATCAACTACCAACCAAACAAAGTAAACGTCATCAAAAAAACAAGGTATAGTTAACATGTGTCTTTTCATCAGACGAAACAGGAGCTTAATCCCACCTTCGAATATCCCTGTTAACAGGAACTGATTCATTCAGGCAGAAAGAAAGAACTAATTATCACACAAGACAGAGTCAGAGAGCAAACGGATCTTCGGCGCAAATTAGGACACAGGGAGAGATGAGTAATTAGCATATTTTCCAGCAGGATGCTAATCACATCACCGACTTCTATCAAGGGATAATTCCACATCGGCAAACATCGAATTTCCTTATGGATAACAGTGTTAAATTTTTTTCAAACTTGGGAAATAAGACTCTTTTTGAAGGTCTTAGATTCTTATATAATTTTAAAGGAAATGCTATTTTTTCCAAAAATGAATATGAATTGAAAGCATTTTTTTTTTTTTTTTTTTTTTTGTAAAGCTAGTATACGGATACGTAATTTTAAGAATAAGATCATTTTCTTTTTAAGTATCTTGTTGCATAGTTTTCAAGTACATATCTTGTTTAAATGCCGCTCATGAATGACAGATGTAAGGGGACAGTGACAATGCCCTAGAGACTGATCATATATACATATAATAAGCGCCCAAGCCCCCTCTTCAACTATGCTAGGACCAGGTAGTGCCAGGCAATGGCTACTGATGACTAAGCAGGTAGACTTATAGGCTCCTCAAAACAGTACATCCTTTGCTCACAAGGATAGTGAGGTTGCAAACACAACACGAAACTATCGAGCTTGAGCGGGAATCGAACAGGAGTCCGGCAGAAAGCCATACAGGGACGTTTCAAATTTGAGACATAATTATATCTTATATTCATCATCATCATCATCATCATAATCATCTCTTCCTACGGCTATTGACGCAAAGGGCCTCGGTTAGATTTCACCAGTCGTCTCTATCTTGAGCTTTTAATTCAATACTTCATTCATCATCATCATCATCATCATCGCCTATTGACGCAAAGGGCCTCGGTTAGATTTCGCCAGTCGTCTCTATCTTGAGCTTTTAATTCAATACTTCATTCATCATCATCATCATCATCATCGCCTATTGACGCAAAGGGCCTCGGTTAGATTTCGCCAGTCGTCTCTATCTTGAGCTTTTAAAACAATACTTCACTATTCTTCATCATCATCATCATCCTCATCATCTCTTCCTACGGCTATTGACGCAAAGGGCCTCGGTTACATTTCTCCAGTCGTCTCTTATCTTGAGCTTTTAAAACAATACTTCATTCATCATCATCATCATCATCATCCTCATCTTCTCCTCCTACGCCTATTGACGTAAAGGGCCTCGCTTAGATTTCGCCAGTCGTCTCCATCTTGAGCTTTTATAACAATACTTCATTCATCATCATCATCATCATCATCATCTCCTCCTACGGCTATTGACGCAAAGGGCCTCGGTTAGATTTCGCCAGTCGTCTCCATCTTGAGCTTTTAAAACAATACTTCATTCATCATCATCATCATCATCCTCATCATATCTTCCTGCGCCTATTGACGTAAAGGGCCTCGGTTAAATTTCGCCAGTCGTCTCTATCTTGAGCTTTTAAAACAATACTTCATTCAACATCATCATCATCATCCTCATCATCTCCTCCTACGAATATTGATGCAAAGGGCCTCAGTTAGATTTCGCCAGTCGTCTCTATCTTGAACTTTTATAACAATAATTCATTCATCTTCATCATCATCATCATCATCCTCATCATCTCCTCTTACGCCTATTGACGCAAAGGCCCTCAGTTAGATTTCGCCAGTCGTCTGTATCTTAAGCTTTTAAAACAATACTTCATTCATCATCATCATTATGATCTTCCTCATCATCTCCTCTTGCGCCTATTGACGCAAAGGGCCTCGGTTAGATTTCGCCAGTCGTCTCTATCTTGAACTTTTAAAACAATACTTCATCATCATCATCATCATCCTCATCATCGCCTATTGACGCAAAGGGCCTCGGTTAGATTTCACCAGTCGTCTCCATCTTGAGCTTTTAAAACAATACTTCATTCATTCATCATCATCATCATCATTTCCTCCTAAGACTATTGACGCAAAGGGCCTCGGTTAGATTTCGCCAGTCGTCTTTATCTTGAGCTTTTAAAACAATACTTCATTCATTCATCATCATCATCTCCTCCTATGCCTATTGACGCAAAGGGCCTCGGTTAGATTTTGCCCGTCGTCTTTATCTTGAACTTTTAAAACAATACTTCATCATCATCATCTCTTCCTGCGCCTATTGATGTAAAGGGCCTCGGTTAGATTTCGCCAGTCGTCTCTATCTTGAGCTTTTAAAACAATACTTCATTCATTCATCATCATCATCATCATCATTTCCTCCTAAGACTATTGACGCAAAGGGCCTCGGTTAGATTTCGCCAGTCGTCTCTATCTTGAGCTTTTAAAACAATACTTCATTCATTCATCATCATCATCTCCTCCTATGCCTATTGACGCAAAGGGCCTCGGTTAGATTTTGCCCGTCGTCTTTATCTTGAACTTTTAAAACAATACTTCATCATCATCATCATCATCATCTCTTCCTGCGCCTATTGATGTAAAGGGCCTCGGTTAGATTTCGCCAGTCGTCTCTATCTTGAGCTTTTAAAACAATACTTCATTCATCATCATCATTTCCTCCTAAGCCTATTGACGTAAAGGGCCTCGGTTAGATTTCGCCAGTCGTCTCTATCTTGAGCTTTTATAACAATACTTCATCATCATCATCATCTTCATCATCTCTTCCAACGGCTATTGACGTAAAGAGCCTCGGTTAGATTTCGCCAGTCGTCTCTATCTTGAACTTTTAATTCAATACTTCTCCATTCATCATCTCCTTCGCGCTTCATATCTTAAATTATGTATGTCAAATTTAAATCTAAAGTTAACGGGAACTTCTGACCGCTGTTATTCCAAGATGTGGGAAAAAACAAGATAACTGGAAAACTAATTTGTAGATGCAGCGATCTTCAGCACGTGGGTTCTCGGAATAAGGAAAGGTTATTCTATAGATTCAGAATAAAAGGAAGAGTTTAATTTGCAGTTACTTGGAGAAGGTTAAAACAAATAAATTTCTTGGAGTATATTCACAAATTTAATTGAATTTCTGGATATATAGCAAATTCACATATTTAATTCAATCCAGGGCATAAAGCATATTCACAAGTTTAATTCAATTTCATCCATGCTTGCATATTATTATTATTATTATTATTATTATTATTATTATTATTACAAGCTAAGTTACAGCCTTAGTTGGAAAAGCAAAATGCTATAAGCCCAGAGGCTCCAACAGGGAAAATTGCTCAGTGAGGAAAGGAAATAAGAGAATTAATTAATAATCAGAACAAATATCTTATATATAAACTATAAGAACTTGAAAAAAAAAAAAAAAAAAAAAAAACAAGAGGAAGAAAACAAGATGAAATATTGTGAACAAGTGTAACCTCAAGCAAGAAAACTCTACCCCGAGACAGTGGATGGCCATGGTACAGAAGCTTAAGAGCACAATTATTTAATTTTGGAGTGTCCTCCTAGAAGCACTGCTTACCATAGCTAGAGTCTTTCTACTCTAACCAAGAGGAAAGTAGCCACTAAACAACTACAGCCCAGTAGTTAACCCCTTGAGTAAAGAAGAATTATTTGGTAATCTTGGTGTTGTAAGGTGTATGAGGACACAGAAGAATGTTTAAGGAATAGGCTACACTGTTCAGTGTATGCGTAGGCAAAAGAAAAATGAGCCGTAACCGTAGAAAATGATCCAATGTAGTACTGTCTGGCCGGTCAAAGGATTCAATAACTCTAACGGTAGTATCTCAACTGGTAGCTGTTTCCCTGGGCAACCTACTACCTACCAAATTTAACTGAATTTCAGGATGTGAGCATATTTGCAAGTGTAATTCAATTTCAAGACATAAAGCATATTCACAAATCTAATTGAATTACATACATGTTTGCATATTCCCAAATCTGATAACATTTTATGTTATTTATGCAATATTAATACATTTCATTACGTTTTATGAAATAAAGCATATTCGCAATTCTAATTGAATTTAACGGCATTTTTTGGACATTAGGAAGTTGATTTGAATTTCAGGACTTCCATAAAATTTCACAGATGTAATTGCATTTTCAAATTCATTCCATAAAGTCGTCATAGACTATCCAAAACATTGTCCATGCGAGTAAATATGATAATTAGTATCTTAGGTCTTAAAAATACGATTATTAACTGCTAGATAAAATATTTCATTACTTATCCTTAAGGTTCTATGAAAGATGTTGTGAAATAAAACGCAAAACATTCATCATAGAAGTAAGTAGTTTTTTAAATAGGAAGTATTAAGGGATTCTTTGTAATTTCTTAATTTGAAAAAAAAAGTTGAAAAATCCTATAAAAATAAAATCATGATTTTTTTCGAAACCAATTGGTTATAATAGACTAAATTACACATAAATTTTATTTAAATACAATCTGTTGCCCTTTTCATGACAGTCAAAATTTTATACTTCTCCAATATAAAAGAGAAAATAAATACACAAAAAAACAATTATGGAAAAAAATAACGTAACAGCAGCGAACACAAAAGATACAGTGCACCTTTTTCCCCAAGCTCTGCATTTTCAAGTATTGCGAATGAAAAGGCAATTGCACGATTCGGAATCATTTCCCTGAAAATATAACACAACTATGTACTTGCAGTAAAACTTCCCCGGGGGAGCAACAGTTGCAACATAGAGGTCTTTTGCGCATTAGCAACACATCTTAACTTGGCCCTTAACTACTTCCAATGCCTTTTGATAATGCTATCGTAAATATGAGGGTGTGGGTATGTGTGGTTAAACTCTTTCGGAGGTTTATCCTAAAATTTTGGAAAAGGTTTGGTCGGATACTGGAGGAATAATATCACGTAAAAATGGCTTTCTTTCGGATTCATTTTAATGTCAAATTATATGTTTTTTTTTTTTTTGGGGGGGGGTCCATCTATACGAATTATTATTATTATTATTATTATTATTATTATTATTATTATTATTATTATTAATATTATTATTAGTAGTAGTAGTATTTATTATTATTATTTATTACTTATTATTATTATTATTATTATTAATATTATTATTATTAGTAGTAGCATTTATTATTATTATTTATTACTTATTATTATTATTATTATTATTATTATTATTATTATTATTATTATTATTTTTATTAATTATCATCTTTATTACTCATTATCATCATTATTACACATTATTATTATTATTATTATTATTATTATTATTATTATTATTATTATTATTACTTGCGAATCTACAACCCTAGTTGGAAAAGCAAATGTTATAAGCCAGCGGGCTCCAAAGGGGAAAATAGCCCTGTGAGGAAAGGGAATAAGGAAACTATAAGAGAAGTAATTAACTATGAAAATAAAATATGGGACAAATGACAATGCAAATTGTATTCCGAGAATTAAATCTACATATTTTCATGTCAAATTATATCTTGCAATAACAGACATTAATATTAAGTGGATATTATATTGGTCACATACATGCATAACTAACAGTCCGTCTAACTACACGCACAAAACGATACAAACATTAAGCTATTTATATACAATTACTTTACCCTCACTTTCATGTCCTTGATATAGAGTTAATCTACATTGCTACTTTGAAATGGACACTCCTTCAATATACATACATACTGTACATACATACTTACATACATACATACATACATATATAAAGTATATACACACATATATATATATATACACATATATATACATATATATATATACATATATATACATATACATATACATATATATATATATATATATATATATATATATATATATATATATATATATATATGAACATATATCACAAGCACACGTGATTTTAATCAATGTAAATATCACCCACGAAAGGGATTTAATATATATATATATATATATATATATATATATATATATATATATATATATATATATATATATATATGTGTGTGTGTGTGTGTGTGTGCGTGTGTATACATTATATATGTATGTTTGTATGTATGTATGTATTGCAGGAGTGTCCATTTCAAAGTAACAATGTAGATTAACACGACATCAAGGACAAGAGAGAGAAAAGAAAGTAATTACAGTCAAATAGGCAGGAAAAAATGAAGAGTATAAAATGTGGCTAAATGAACAGGGACAGGGAATTAGATCTAAATAAATCGGCGGAGGATGGAGGGGGTGGAGAAGGAGGAGGAGGAGGAGGAGGAGGAGATACGTAATTAACATCTAGAGTTTTTTAGTTTCTGGTACCAAATAGATAGACTTCCTAGTAATGGAATGACTGCTTTGAAATAGATCCTACTTTTTTTCAATCCTTGGAACGAACTTTCTAACTAGGGGATTGAAGGTTGATCAGGATGTACAGTTGGACACAAGGATTCTTGGTACACCTCACACACACACACACACCTCGGGAATCGCAATTCAAGTAGCAATAAAATAGTCAATGCTGCTATCACCTTCTTTATTTGGTAGCTTACGACATAACTTCTGTCATTTTCAGTTTATCTGCAATTATTACTATGTGAAATTAATAAAAATCATCATAAGTACATATTTAGGAAGATATATTTCCATATAATTACAGGTAGGCTGAAGATGACAGAAGTTATGTCGAAAGCTACCAAATAAAGAAGATGATAGCAGCATTGACCATTTTATTATATATATAACGGATTTTGAGCGAAGCGAAAAATCTATTTTTGGGTGAGATAGCCATGGCGTCCTGATGGAAGGTTCCTTTTTGGTAGCTTCCTTAGGTAAATAACTACTAAGATATTCCCAGAGAATTTAACCACAGGTTATCACAGAATTCTAACTTCTGGAGCGAGTATCCTAAAGGTTTCCCTTTTAAGACATCGTATATCAACAGGGGACGCATGTATTAACGCGCCACATAGCTATCTACACCCCGAACAGAGTTAATGCTTCGGTGTGTAAAGGCGGAGAATAGCTGGGAGCCGTTCCATAGCTAATCTGATCCGTGGCTACTTTTGGTACTCGAGACGTAAACAAACGGGCGCCATTGCTTAAATGACGTCACGTCCGTCTTCATCCTGAAGCCAGTTGCTTGCCGATCACCATGATACAGCAGAGCAGGGTGGGACCTAAAAACTGGACGAAGTAGCAGGGAGGGTCCATCAGGACGCCATGGCTATCTCACCCAAAAATAGATTTTTCGCTTCGCTCAAAATCCGTTTTTTGGGCTCAAGCCATGGCGTCCTGATGGAAGAATACCAGAGAATCAATGTATCGTGGTAGATTTTCCCCTATTGGTAAGTGCCAAGGGCTTTGAACAATATAGCATAGTAATCTTAATAAAGAACCGTAGGGAAGAATCTTCCTGCCCCCCTTGGCAGTGAAGTTCCCACGGGCCATGCCGAGATCAAAGTGGTTATTGAAGGGCTATTCACCTTGTTAGAAGAACCTGAAGAACTTGGAGACGAGACTGAATGGTTGGCATTCGTATCGGAACATTCTGGGAAGCAGACAAGTGGTGGTTGGACACTGTGTGCTGAGAAGGTTGGTTTCGTCTCCAGGGTATGAAGAGTAAGTATTCGTATTGGAATATTACGTTGTAAGAGTGAATATAAAATAAGGGTTAGGACCTTAAAATCTCCATGAACCATAAGGAAGGGGATAATAAAACTATGACAGGCATGTATTTCATAGTAAGTAGGAGCGGATTGAGACGCATAAGTAATAAAATAGGAATTTTATTTCACAGTTGCAGAAATTAAATGAATTGCAGCAATAAGTAAAGTTAATTTACAGTAATTATAATGTACATAGTAATAAAGACTTGCTCTTGAATCTGAAAGGGAATTTCAAATTTATTAGTAGGCACTCGTTCTCGAGGAACGTTAGTCTTTAATTAAAACACATCATGCTCTAGGCATGCGGAACTTGTGTGACGACTATGACATTTCACCTGGGATAAGAACAGTTATAAGAAAGCACTAAGTGTTTTCGACATCACTATGTATCGCTCGAGGGTCAACATAGGCACCCGAAGAGTTAGAGTCCCAAGTAACTCACTGTTCTATGCAGAGTTAGGTGCAGGTTTCATAACACTACCTGCGGCTACCACAAAATGTTTGACTTCGTGCACTTGTTTCGCATAATGTTTGAAGAAAACACGCGAGGACTTCCAGCCTGTGAAGCTTTTAAGGCTTTCGAAGTCCATACTCTGAAAGAAATTCAGAGACGATGCAACTTTTCTAGGATCGTGACCGGCGGGTGTACTGTCGGGATCCGCTCTGCGAATGAAGTAGGTGATTTTCGATCTTAGTTGTTTCAGTGACAGGTCGCTGCCCGATGTTTCTCCTTTGAAGAGTTGACCTCCACCAAAGTTCGAAGTCCTGCGAAGATAGACCTTGAGGCTCTCTACTGGGCATAGAGAGGCATCTTCCTTCAGGGGGCATATTCTCCAGGGGCCCCATCTTTTGGTGGGTAATTCGTTTTTGGCGAGAAACGTCAGATCCGGGGAGAGGGTAATGTCTCCTGAATCAGTAAACAGGATATGACCCTCTTCTCTTGATAATGCCACTATTTCGCTGACTCGGGCTCCTGAGGCAAGAGCAAAGAGAAATATAACTTTCTGAGTCAGATCCTTGAGAGGGCATGAATCATTAACCAAGTTGGAGGCGAAATGGAGCACCTTGTCCAATGACCAGGAGATCGGTTTCGGTGGGGGTGCTGGGCGTAGACGAGCACATGCTTTCGGCAGTTTATTGAAGATGTCGCTGGACAGATCAATTTGGAAGGCATACAATAGTGGTCTAGTCAAGGCCGATTTGCAAGTTGAAATCGTATTGGCTGCTAATCCCTGTCCATGAAGGTGAATGAAGAAGGACATGCAGAAATCAATTGTGATTTCCTTAGGATTTTTTGTCTTGACGAAAGAGACCCATTTTCTCCAAGATGATTCGTATTGCCGTCTTGTGGATTCGGTCTTGTATTCCTCGAGGAAGTCTAGACTTTTCTTCGAGATCCCAAACCTCTTCTTTGCGGCTAGGGAGAGAAAATCATGAGATGAAGGTCCTTGATTTTCGATGATGAAGCGAAGACAGTCGACTTCTGTACTTGTTGGGAGAGAACTGGGCCCGGGAGAGGGATCAGCTTGGGCTGCAGCTCCAGGACCAGGGGGTACCAGTTGCTCCGGGGCCACTTGGGAGCCACTAGGGCTGCTGTCCCTTTGAAGGTTCTCAGCTTGGAGAGGACTTTCAGCAGAAGGTTGGTGGGAGGGAACAGGTAGATCTTGGACCATCTGTTCCAGTCCAGTGACATGGCATCCACTGCTTCTGCCTTGGGGTCCTCGTACGGGGCCACGTACCGAGGAAGTTGATTGTTGTCGCTCGTTGCGAAGAGATCTATCTGAAGTTCTGGGACTTGGTGAGAGATGAAGGAGAATGATCTTGCGTCTAGAGACCATTCCGACTCTATCGGGTTTGTCCGAGATAGAGCATCCGCTGTCACGTTGCGGAAGCCTTGTAGGTGAACTGCAGACAGGTGCCATTTCTTCTTCTCTGCCAGACGGAAGATTGGAAGAAGCACCTGATTTATCTGGGGCGATCTTGAGCCTTGGCGATTGAGACATCGAACTACCACCGAGTTGTCTAGGGTTAGACGAATGTGGATCGAGGGAGGCGGGGAGAGTTTCTTCAGAGTTAGAAGGACCGCCATGGCCTCCAAGATGTTGATGTGAAACGTCTTGAACAGGGGAGACCATGTGCCTTGAGCCTGTTTTTGGTGGGAGTGACCTCCCCAACCCTCCAGCGAAGCGTCCGTGTGGATGTTGAGTGATGGAGGTGGGTGTTGAAGAGGAATGGACCTTTTCAGGGCCTTTGCTTCCGACCACGGCTTGAGGAGAAGTCGAAGTCTGTTTGGGAGCCGTCTCTTGAGGTCTCTTCGAGCGATGGATGCAGAACGTCTCCAGACTCCCGCGGCATCCTTTAGCTGTGCACGAAGCACTGGGTTTGTTACTGAGGCGAACTGTAGAGAGCCTAGAACTCGTTCCTGCTGGCGTCTTGAGATCCGCTTGGATTTCAGTAGTCGCTTGACAGACCCTGCTATTTCCTTCCTTTTCTTCTGGGGAATGGAAAGGCAGTGTGACTGAAGGTTCCATTGGATTCCTAACCATTGGAACTTCTGAGCTGGAGAGAGGCGAGATTTCTTCACGTTTATCTTGAATCCCAGGTGTTCTAGGTACTGGGTGACTTTGCTGCTGGATTTTACACAATCCTCGGGCGATGGAGCCCAGACTAGCCAATCGTCGAGGTAGGCCATCACCTGGACGTCTCGGAGGCGGAGCTGTTGTACTATGGCGTCCGCCAGCTTTGTGAAGATCCGAGGGGCCACATTGAGGCCGAAGGGCATGGCCCTGAAGGCGTAGCTTTTCCTTTGGAGTCAAAATCCTAGGTAGGAGGAAGCGTGATGGTTCATTGGAACGTGCCAGTAGGCATCCGCCAGGTCTATGGAGACCATGTAAGAACCTCGAGGCAGAAGGGTCCTTATCTGTTGAAGAGACAGCATCTTGAACTTGTCGTTCGCTATGAACTTGTTGAGGGGGGATAAGTCCAGAATGACTCTGAGTTTGTCGGAGTCTTTCTTGGGGACACAAAACAGTCTCCCTTGGAACCTGGTGGACTTTACCTTCCTTATCACCTTCTTGTTCAAGAGATCTAGGACATATTCTTCCAGAAGGGGGGTTGATTGTTGGAAGAATTGCTGGAAGGTTGGGGGTGGTTGAGTCCAACTCCAGCCTAGACCCTTCTTGACGATGCCGTGTGCCCAGGGATCGAAGGTCCAACGATCCTGGAATTGGCGGAGTCTTCCTCCCACCGGAAGCACTTCATTGCTTCTGGTGTCCCGAGGGCTTACTGCCTCGGCCGCTAGCTCCCTTTCCTCCTCTGCCTCTGGAGGGACGGCGAGACGCGTCTCTGCCTGCACCTCTGCTTGAGCCTCTACCTTTGGGACGAAAGGTAGTCGTCTGTTGCTCGAAAGCAGGGGTGAAAACCGGTGACTGTGACAAGACCGGTTGGGTGACCAGCTGAAAGGTCTGCTGTGGCTGAGCTGTCACTTGGGAGGTAGCGGGTCCCGGAAACTGACGTCTTGGTTGACGTTGCTGGGGTTTCTGTTTGGAAGATTTCCTCTTAGGTTGAGGTCCGTCGTCCTGAGAGGATTTCCTCTTTTTTGACATGCCCCACTTGTGGAGAAGGTTCCTATTCTCCGTGGCGGCTTTGTCGGTGATCTCCTTCACAAGGTCAGAAGGAAAGAGGTGTTTACCCCAGATGTTGGAGGAAATCAGCCTCCGGGGTTCATGTTTCACAGTGGCACCTGCGAACACGAATTCACGACAGGCTCTCCGAGCCTTCATGAAGTGGTACATATCCTTCACCAGGGTTGCCATGTGGGATTTGGCAAGTACCATGTAGTGGTCTGGTACTCTGGTGTCACAGGCCATGATGTCCAGTTGGACCTGGTGGGACATGGATGCTGCGAGCCTCTCCTTCGTATCTTGTTCCCGACGAAGGAGGTGATCGTTGAGTTTCGGGAGGTCTTCATTAAACTGACGTCCGGCGACGTCAGGATCTAGCTTTCCCACCACGAAAGTATGCTGGATGTCCTTCCAGTGTCGAGCGTCGGGGGGAGTCACTATGGAGAAGGGTCTGCACTCCTCCAGTGCAGGGCAGGCTTTTCCCTCTTCCACAGCCTTGAGGCACGCAGCGAAGGCCTTTTCCATGAATGGAAGGACTGCATCCTCGGGTGCGACGTAGGTAGGGTGCTTCTTGCTCAGAGCCGGAAGCTTAGAGCAGGTAAAACCCCTACTTTTAAACGTGTTGGCTAGCATAGCCTGGGCCTTCGCGAGATCGAACACTATCTCCTCTTTTGGTTCGGTCTCTTCTTTAGAGGCAGGTTCAGAGCGAAGCCGGACGTAACAGTCCGGGTAGGCCTCGAAGTTTGGGAAGAACTCCACGTCTTCCAGGGGGACCGTGCCGATCTTGTCGCTGACGAAGATCCTGCCGGTCGCGATAACCATATGCTCAGCATACCTCCATGGGTTGGCATGTGAGCAAGCGGGGAGATCCTTAACCGAGATCTTCTTCAGTTCTTTGGATCCTATCATGGACCTGATGAACTCCTGATTTTCCTTCAGCCTGTCGTCCATGATGGCTTTAATCATCCGGAGCATCTCTTGGGTGGATGGCAAGGGTTCCGGGGTAGTGGAGGTAGACGGGAGAGACACTTCCGTCGGTGTAGGAGTAGGGGCGGTGATGGAAGGAGGAGCGACCTCTTGCTCCGACTCGGTGTATTCCACCTGGTCCTCATCATCTTCAGCACCTTGAGCCATAAGGGTCTTCTCCGTGTCCTCCGAAATATCCAACATGTGTTCATCATCTTCGGAATCCAGGCGGCACTCGTGCATGGACTGGGCCATGACTACATCTGGTTCCACCGTAATTTGGACAGTGGGGATCAAATCCTTGGGCACCACAGAATCAGGGGAGGCCTTTGGGAACAGAAGTGACCTCAATTCTTCAGTGGCCAGGTACGGTCCGGTGGCATTCTTCTGGAAGCCACGCACCCACTTGCGTAGCTTCTCCCGAGAAGTGTCCCTGACCTCCCCTGAGGGAGGGTTATGGAAGGCATCAACTAGGTGAGCCTGGCAGACCGTACAGTTTAGCGGGTCCCAGAATTTCAAATCCCCTTTCTTGTTAGCACAAGGGGCGTGAGTCCTGCAAGCCGTATGCCCGTAGAAGTGCGGGCGTTTCACAGCGCAGAAGTCGAAGTCACACTTCATCTGCTCCTCCTGTGGAAGAAAGAGAAAATGAGTATGGGGGGAGTCATAAGAATGGCTCTTAAGCTAAGTTAATATTAATCATTAATTTTAACTTGATAAAGGGTGTGATGCACAGAGGATTGAGATAGTAAAGAAACATACTCCGTGCATCCCGCCCGGCTGGTTCCCGTAAGCTTCATCCCAGAATTTCAAATCCCCTTTCTTGTTAGCACAAGGGGCGTGAGTCCTGCAAGCCGTATGCCCGAAGCCGTATGCCCGTAGAAGTGCGGGCGTTTCACAGCGCAGAAGTCGAAGTCACACTTCATCTGCTCCTCCTGTGGAAGAAAGAGAAAATGAGTATGGGGGGAGTCATAAGAATGGCTCTTAAGCTAAGTTAATATTAATCATTAATTTTAACTTGATAAAGGGTGTGATGCACAGAGGATTGAGATAGTAAAGAAACATACTCCGCGCATCCCGCCCGGCTGGTTACCGTAAGCTTCATCCCAGAATTTCAAATCCCCTTTCTTGTTAGCACAAGGGGCGTGAGTCCTGCAAGCCGTATGCCCGTAGAAGTGCGGGCGTTTCACAGCGCAGAAGTCGAAGTCACACTTCATCTGCTCCTCCTGTGGAAGAAAGAGAAAATGAGTATGGGCGGAGTCATAAGAATGGCTCTTAAGCTAAGTTAATATTAATCATTAATTTTAACTTGATAAAGGGTGTGATGCACAGAGGATTGAGATAGTAAAGAAACATACTCCGTGCATCCCGCCCGGCTGGTTACCGTAAGCTTCATCCTTGGATAATCCGAGGTGGCCGAAGGCGCAGGATAGAATTCCAGTAGAAGTCCATAGGGCAATGGAATTCCATGGGAATTGCCAAGGATAAGTTTGGGACTGAGGCCACTCAGTCCCAAATTAGGGGGCTAAAGGATCCCCAAGGGTAACTGCTTCCGGCAACCAGCCGCGCTAAGATACACGCAGCATGCTGGAAATCTGAAGAATGCAAAAGGACAGCATGATTACCAGTAGAACAGTACCAAGGTACTGATCCATTAACGTAAACAGGCCATCTGGTTGCAGTGTAGGGCTATCAGTATCAGATGATAGCTAGTAGAAGGGGGTGCAAGTCGTCTTGACGCCTCCGGAAGGTTCCGGCAGACCTCCGGCACGCCGGAGGCCGCTCCAGCAGAGTTTCTGGCATTAGGACAGACAATATAAGTCAAGAGTAATACCAGGGTGGCGGCCGCCGGCACAACGGCGGCACGCCGGCAGAGGGAGCGGCGGCTCCGGCAGCCGGAGGATGCCAGATTGGTGACAGGAACAAGGATGGTTATAGCAGCCGGAGGATGCCAGATTGGTGACAGGAACAAGGATGGTTATAGCAGAACCGGGTTGCCGGCAGTGGATGCCGGCACTCCGGGGGCCGGCCGGCGGGCGGACGGCCAAGCTATGAGGAAGGGGGAGAGCCATCGGCTGGAAGCCGGCGGCAGGCGGCAGTCCCCCGGCACACGGAGGACTGGCGGCCATGGGGGTATGGGGTGAGTCACCAAGGTAGGAGGTGGGTATCGCCGACAGTGGAGGCGGCAAGGGACCGCCACCCAGATAGTGAAAGAGACAGAGGGAGGGATGTAAGGAGTCCAGCCATGGACTCCCAGACATCCCCCCCTGAGATGGTGTACCCATGATAGAGGCTGGCTCTATCACCCAGAAGCAGGGGCCGCAGAGGACCGGGAGCTAGGGTAGCCCAAGGGAGGGCTAGGGGACACCCAAAGAGGGGGAGACCCCTGTATACAGAACACATCCAGTGGCTAACCCCATAGGACACTATGAAGGGTATATGTACCAGAGCGGACTGTACACAGAAGCTCAAGGTAGCCCTATCACTCCACCCTAAGGAGGAGTTGTAGGACAGGGGACAGATGGGTATAGACTAAACTAAGTATAGGCTAGGCTATACAAGAGATAGGTGGGGAGGGGAGAAGAGAAGAGTCTTCCATGGAAGGGGTTCTGTACCAGAGCGGCCACTAAGGAAGGGAGGACACTCCCTGACCTAAGGTAAGGCAGCCTGACTGAAACGGTGCATGGGTACAGTTTCAGCAAGGAACAGAATTACCCTTCCAAAACCTAACCTAGAGCAGGGATGAACGTCCTGAACTAGGAAGGATAGAAGACATATCGCTATCGCAGGACAGTCGTAGACTTAGTCCTAGCAATAGAGGAAAGACTAGCCGTTCCTCACTCTCAGGCGCAACCCTAAGGGGGGTTCATTCCCTTAGGGAGGACAGAGAGGCGATAACATACTCTGGTAAGAGCTTGATCCCCTTACGTGGTAAAGGGAGCAAGGCTACACAGAGGGAATGCCCAAGGGCAGGGGGATGAAGGAAGCATATAGGGGTCCTACATGTAGGTTAGGTTAGGAAGGCACACTAACTAACCTATCCCCTATATGGTCCCTGAAGGCGAAAACACTTGCATCACAGTCAATAGTATTGTAAAATAATGCCACTATCTTCATAAGTAAGAATAGGATCACTGATAAAATCATGCATGAACACTAATATATAGGCGCTCTGGCCTGGGGGCTATAGTAGCCAACTGGTATGGGGTCAATCGATGACCTTTAAAAAAGCGTCAAAACACGATATAAAAGTTCCTAGCTATGAAGACTAAATAAACTAATGTTATCGATTAGTAAATAAGGCCGGAAGCGTTGTTGTGGCTAAGTAAATAAGGCATGCAGAACAACAACGACGCCATAAAATGGCGGGTCCGGTAGAGGCACAGCTCTGCCACAAAACAACAATTATCTCGAAAAGTAATATTTACTTTACGGTCAGAGCTTAACTAAACAATACTGGAACCTTGTACTCAACTTTCCAGAAGAAGGCGAGGCCAAAGGTAGCGACATGATAAAGATGCAAGGCGATAAAGATAGCACAGGGAAAATGCGTCTAAGTAAGGCGAGCTACTGTACAAAGGATGAAGACGGACGTGACGTCATTTAAGCAATGGCGCCCGTTTGTTTACGTCTCGAGTACCAAAAGTAGCCACGGATGAGATTAGCTATGGAACGGCTCCCAGCTATTCTCCGCCTTTACACACCGAAGCATTAACTCTGTTCGGGGTGTAGATAGCTATGTGGCGCGTTAATACATGCGTCCCCTGTTGATATACGATGTCTTAAAAGGGAAACCTTTAGGATACTCGCTCCAGAAGTTAGAATTCTGTGATAACCTGTGGTTAAATTCTCTGGGAATATCTTAGTAGTTATTTACCCAAGGAAGCTACCAAAAAGGAACCTTCCATCAGGACGCCATGGCTTGAGCCCAAAAATATATATATATATATATATATATATATATATATATATATATATATAAACGTACATATATATATATATATATATATACATTATTATATATATATATATATATACATATATATATATACATATATATATATATATACATATATACATACATGCATACATATATATATACATATATATACACATATATACATACATATATACACATATATATACATATATACATATGTATGGATATATTTCTGTGTGTATATATATATATATATATATATATATATATATATATATATATATATATATATATATATATATATATATATATACATATATATACATATATACATATATATATATATATATATATATATATAGATATATATATATATATATATATATATATATATATATATATCTGTATATATATATATATATATATATATATATATATATATATATATATATATATATATATATACATACTCTATACACATAAGATAGACTGACAGATAGATAGTTAAAAAGGAAACTTGGCGGAGCGAAGAAGTTCCCCCGGTGGCCATCCATCGTCATTTCGGTGCTTACGATCCCGAAACTTTTAGGCCCCAACATTTTATATTTATTTTCGCGAAGCGCAAAGTTTGTATCCTTTGCTCTTCCTTCGGAGGACTCCTTGTAACGCTTGTCAGAAAGGACTCTACATGCTGTGCTTGAAGTGGGTCATGACGTTTGCATTTTGTTCAGGAGTTCTGAGGGTAATAGTAGAGAGACTGGATTTTATTTTTTTTTTATTGGAAGAGTTGCAGTTATTCTAATATTGCATAGACTGATTTTGGTTTT
The DNA here is from genome assembly GCF_036898095.1 of Palaemon carinicauda. Taxonomy (NCBI): domain Eukaryota; kingdom Metazoa; phylum Arthropoda; class Malacostraca; order Decapoda; family Palaemonidae; genus Palaemon; species Palaemon carinicauda. The sequence goes on along the minus strand of NC_090744.1, from coordinate 118,040,204 downwards.
TGTTAATGGTCGGTGGTAGGAAGGGGGGGGGGGGGTCGCGTTTATTGGATTATATTGAAGATAAATTTTTCATATTTTTTTTTTTAGACTAAAGTTAGATTTTACTTTTTTTTCATGAGTTCTGATGTTTTTTATTTTTCCTTTTTGAGGCAGAAAATATATTTTGTATTTAGTTTACGAGTTCTGTTGCTTTTATTGACTTATTTTTGAGGCTGAAAATATATTTTCCGTTTTGTTTATGAGTTCTGATGCTTTTGATTTTTTCTTGAGGCTTAAAATATACTTTCCATTTTGCTTACGATTTTTGGTGCTTTTGTTTTTATTTTTGAGGCTGAAAATATATTTTACACTTTGTTTAAGTTCTGATGATTTTATTTTACTTTTGAGACTGAATTGGGATTTTTTCTATATAACTTTGTTTGTAATTTTGGAAACTATCTGCTCCATTTCTCTTTATGGAAGATTGTGCATGCTTGGCTTTTGATGTTCTACAATCAATTATCATTATTATTATTACTACTAGCCAAGCTACAACCCTAGTTGGTAAATCAAGATGCTATAAGCCCAGGGGCTCCATCAGAAAATAATAGCCCATTGAGGAAAGGCAATAAGGAAATAAATAAACGATATGAGAAAATGATTTAACAATAAAATATTTCAAAAACAGTAACGACATCAAAACAGATATTCATAATTAAACTATAAAAAACTTCTGTCAGCCTATGTTATTAATGCTGATATATTTTGCCTTTGAAATTTCGATTGAACCTGTTAACTTTGATTTGACTATTCTTCCTTGAATATTCATCCCATATTTTCCATTATACTTCTGATATTTCTGATATTGGTATTCCATTAACATCAACAATGGATTTTGCATTGATTTCATAAGTTTCCTTCGTGATTTGATGAATACAAATGATGGTTTTTCGATTTGATTCATGAATTTCTCAATCGCTCTGATGAAATTGATACAGAGCTTTGGATTTTACATTTTTTTTTTAATTAAATCGTTTCTTTCTGAATATGGACTTAATAATTTGTCTATATTTCTTCAACTTTTTTGCTACTAGATTCTCAACTTAGAATTGAGGATACTATAAAATATAGTCGTTTTTCTTTACGCTCTTTTAAAAATAATTATTTTAATTAAACCGTTTCTTTGTGAATATTGCCCATCATTCTTTTATTCTTTCACTCTTTTGCTATTTAATTCTCAACTTAGAATTGATGATAATATTAAATATAGCCGTTTTTCTTACCGCTCTTTTATAAATATTGATTTTAATTAAACCGTTTGCTTGTGAATACTGACTTTATCAATTTTTTAAAAATAATTCTTTCATTCTTTTGCTATTTATTTCTCAAGTTAGAATTGATGATAATATTAAATATAGCCGTTCTACTTACCGCTTTTTTTTATTAATATTGATTTTCATTAAACCATTTGTTTGTGAATATTGATTTTATCATTTTTTTTTATAATTCTTTCACTTTTTTGCTATTTAATTCTCAACTTAGAATTGATTATATTAAAAATAGCAGTTCTTCTTACCACTTTTTTATAAATATTGATTTTCATTAAACCATTTCTTTGTGAATAGACTTTATCATTTTTTTTTCATAATTCTTTCACTCTTTTGCGATTTAATTACCAAGTTAGAATTGATGATAATATTAAACATAGCCGTTCTTCTTACCGCTCTTTTATAAATATTGTTTTTCATCCAACTGTTTCTTTGTGAATATTGACTTTATCATTTTTCTATTATTCTTTCACTTTTTGGCTATTTAATTCTCAACTTGAATAGCTGATACTATTAAATATAGCTGTTCTTCTATACGCTTTCTATAAATATTGACATTTTTATCTTAATTTAACCAATTCGATGTGCATATTGTATTTGACAAATACTCATAAATTTTATTGACAATGGAGGTAGATTTGACCTTATCCGTAACTTTCAACATTCGCTAATGATATTAACACAGAATAATTTCATTTTCTCCTCGAATCTCCATAATCCTGGAACTTCATAGTTCTTTTTCCGATAACTACATTGTTATTAACAATTTATTGTTACATTTAGCTATTAAAATATCAATCCATTTCATTTTTATCTGGTATAAACTTTATCCATAGATTTCTTAGTACTTTTTATCGTAGACTATATTGTTATTAACATTTGATTGTTATATTTAGCCGTTAAAATGTTGATATTGAAAATGACTGTGCTGAAACTTCACCGTTTCTTTGTTAATGATATGTTAGATTTTAATTATATCCTTTAAAATTATCAGTCCATTTATTCATCTGTACTGAAGTGTATGATGAATGGAGAAGTATTGAATTAAAAGCTCAAGATAGAGACGACTGGCGAAATCTAACCGAGGCTCTTTGCGTCAATAGGCGTAGTAGATGATGATGATATATACACCAAAAACACCCAATGCAGTCGTTTCTAGTCTACTGCGGGACATATACGTCAGACATGTCAATTTATGTCTGGGGCAGAGGTAATTATGGGTACCACAGGAGTTAGAAAACTATCAGATAAGATACAAGAAAGTAGACCGAGGTGGTATGGTCATGTCATGAGAAGAGGTGAACAGTATATTGGGAGGAGAGTGATGGAAATGAAGGTACAGGGAACGAGAAGGCGAGGGAGACCAAAGCGAAGGTGGATGGACTGTATCAAGGATGCCCTTCGATCAAAGGGATTAACCGGTGATGAGGTGTAGGACAGAGGTAGATGGAGAAAGCTGACCAGAAACATCGACCCCACATAGAAGTGGGAAAAGATGTAGACAAAGAATGTCAATTTATGTCTGGGATTTGGCCAGTATAAATCACCACGCTGGCTAGTGCTGATTGATGATGGTGGGAAACTATTGTCTCATCGTTCACAGCAAACCAACCCAGTACAGGTTTTCTGATCAGGGCAATACACAAACTCTTTCACCACGTTAAGGTATCATTTTTTGTACCAACTCATGCCAGTAGCTCATACAAATTTATGAATATATCACAAACAATTCTAACAAAGATTTCCGATTTTGATTATGATGTTTATTATCACTATATTAAAAACGGACTAGCAATGATATACAATATATATATATATATATATATATATATATATATATATATATATATATATATATATATATACACACACATATATATATGCATATAAATATATAATAGGAACAAAAAACATAAATAATAAAAAAGTATTGAAAAGATCTCACGAACAAAACAAATACGATTTTATTAAAGGAAAAAAAATATTTTGCAGGAAAAGGAATTCTTTGGAAACAGTAGAGAATCTCTTGAAATCTTATAGTCAAAATAAAAGAAACAAGAAATCTAAGGAAAACTCCTGGAGAAGAAAAGAAAATTTGATGTGGGCCGGAGAAAGGATTCAGAACTGTTTGTGGAGGAAAATTTGTTTTTTTGTGAAACAATTGTGGGTTGAACATAATTTCTATTATAATGGCAAACTTTTTATGAAATAGTTTCCAGTTGGTCTTTGAGAGAGAAGTCTTATTTTTGTGGTGGTGGTTGGGGGGGGGGGCCTTATTCATTAAACGTATATCGTTTTGTGTGTGTTTATTTTGGCCCTAGTTATTACTAGATATTCATGTCTGCATATAAGGGCAGTTTTCAAATTACATACAAAAGTGAAAAAAAAGTTATTTTATTATTATTATTATTATTATTATTATTATTATTATTATTATTATTATTATCATCGAAAGGATCATCCCAATATATATATATATATATATATATATATATATATATATATATATATACATATATACATATATACATATATATATATATATATATATATATACACACACACACACATATATATATATATATACAGTATATATACATATACATATATATATATATATATATATATATATATATATATATATATATATATATATATATATATTCCATTCTGAAACCGCACATGTACCCTTATTATAATAATTATTATGTGGAAGTAAAGCGCAAGATAAGTGAGGCAAAGAGGGTAGCTGACCTGAGGTGGGGTCAGGGATTGCCATATGAATAGAATAAGAAAAAGTTTTGGAAAATAGTGAAGAGAGTAAGGAAGGCTGGCTCAAGAATTGAAGAGACAGTGAAATATGGAAATGGAAGGTTGTTAAAAGGAGAGGAGGCAAGGAAAAGGTGGGCGGAATATTTTGAAAGTTTACTGAATGTTGAGGATAATAGGGAGGCAGATATAATTGCTGTTCCAGGTGTTGAGGTGCCGGTGATGGGAGATGAGAATGAGAGAGATTACAATAGAGGAAGTGAGGAGAGCACTAGATGAAACGAGAGTAGGAAAAGCATCTGGTATGGATGGTGGGACAGCTGAGATGTTGAAGGAAGGGGGTGTGACTGTTCTTGAATGGTTGGTGAGATTGTTTAATATGTGTTTTGTATTGTCAATGGTACCAGTAGATTGGGTCTGTGCATGTATTGTACCACTATATAAGGGTAAGGGAGATGTGCATGAGTGTTTCAATTAAAGAGGTATTAGTTTGTTGAGTGTAGTTGGAAAAGTGTATGGTAGAGTACTGATTAATAGGATTAAGGATAAAGCAGAGAATGCAATCTTAGAAGTACAGGGTGGTTTTAGAAGAGGTAGGGATTGTATGAATCAGATTTTTACAGTTAGGCAGATATGCGAGAAATATTTAGCAAAAGGTAAGGAGGTGTATGTTGTGTTTATGGATCTGGAGAAAGCGTATGATAGAGTTGATAGGGAAGCAATGTGGAATGTGATGAGGTTATATGGAGTTGATGGAGGGTTGTTGCAAGAAGTGAAAAGTTTCTACAAAGGTAGTAAAGTATGTGTTAGGATAGGAAATGAAGTGAGCGATTGGTTTCCAGTGAGAGTGGGGCTGAGACAGGGATGTGTGATGTTGCCGTGGTTGTTTAGCTTGTATGTTGATGGAGTGGTGAGAGAGGTAGAGGCTCGAGTGCTTGGACGAGGATTAAAACTGGTAGGCGAGAATGACCATGAATGGGAGGTAAATCAGTTGTTGTTTGCGGATGATACTGTACTGGTTGCAGACGCACAAGAGAAGCTTGGCCGATTAGTGACAGAATTTGGAAGGGTGTGTGAGAGAAGGAAGTTGAGAGTTAATGTGGGTAAGAGTAAGGTTATGAGATGTACGAGAAGGGAAGGTGGTGCAAGGTTGAATATCATGTTGAATGGAGAGTTACTTGAGGAGGTGGATCAGTTCAAGTACTTGGGGTCTGTTGTTGCAGCAAATGGTGGACTGGAAGCAGATGTACGTCAGAGAGTTAATGAAGGGTGCAAAGTGTTGGGGGCAGTTAAGGAGTAGTAAAAAATAGAGGGTTGGGCATGAATGTAAAGAGAGTTCTATATGAGAAAGTGATTGTACCAACTGTGATGTATGGATCGGAGTTGTGGGGAATGAAAGTGACGGAGAGACAGAAATTGAATGTGTTTGAGATGAAGTGTCTAAGGAGTATGGCTGGTGTATCTCGAGTAGATAGGGTTAGGAACGAAGTGGTGAGGGTGAGAACGGGTGTAAGAAATGAGTTAGCAGCTAGAGTGGATAAGAATGTGTTGAGGTGGTTTGGCCATGTTGAGAGAATGGAAAATGGCTGTCTGCTAAAGGTGATGAATGCAAGAGTCGATGGGAGAAGTACAAGAGGAAGGCCAAGGTTTGGGTGGATGGATGGAGTGAAGGAAGCTCTGGGTGATAGGAGGATAGATGTGAGAGAGACAAGAGAGCGTGCTAGAAATAGGAATGAATGGTGAGCGATTGTGACGCAGTTCCGGTAGGCCCTGCTGCTTCCTCCGGTGCCTTA
>NC_090744.1:118024335-118029335 GCF_036898095.1 Palaemon carinicauda | reverse complement strand
TAACGGAATTTTATAAAAATTTAAACATCAAATTTATCACTTAATGTTCTATATAATTAAAGTATTCTACTAAGCGTTACTACCAGAATTTTATAAAAAATTTAAATGATAAAATTTAACATTTAATGTTCTATATAATTAGTCTCCTACTAAGCGTTATTAACAGAATTTTATAAAAAAAAAATAATGATAAAATTTATCATTGAATGTTCTATAAAATTACAGTTTCACGCTAAGCGTTAACAGAAATCTACCGAAAATTTAAAGATGAAATTCATCATTTAATGCTCTATTTATTTAGTCTCCTACTAAGCGTTATTTACAGAATTTTATAAACATAAGCTAAAGCTGATTTAATTCATGTTTACAAAACGATTTTAAGATTGAAAACAAAATATATAAATATATAAGCTGAGAATGTGTTCATTAAGAAAAAAAATCTCTTGCATCTGCCTATTGAAACTCAACAAACAACCACGACCATGAAAAAAAAAAAAAAAAAAAAAAAAAAAAAAAAATAATATATATATATATATATATATATATATATATATATATATATATATATATATATATCAATGAAAAAAAAAGTAACGAAAAAAATGTCAACTCGCTCATGTAACACTTTTTATATAATCTGAAAATGTGTTCATTAAGAAAAAAAAAATCTCTTGCATCTACCTATTGAAACAACAAACAAACACGACCGTCGGCCAAAACAAAACAAAAATAGAAATAATAATTATAATAACATCAATGAAAAAAAAAATAAAAAAATGTAAACTCGCTCAAGTAACACTTTTTTTTCTTATCAATCACTAACGTAATACGAACTCCATTAAATCAAAGTAAACTTCTTACGAAACACAGCAATAAACAAATAGATGAAAATGCACAAAGTATCAGTCTACAAACTCTTTACCAAATCAGATTTAAATCTTACCTTAAAATCTTCGGAATAAATTCGACGAAACGCGAACCGAAATAAATCACTGATAAATTCCTTCACACATCACTAAACACGACATACTACTAACGTAAGAAAAACCAGGCGAAATACATCGACTTGTCCAGAATCAAGGACTGTAGTTCAGCTGGATTATTGTATTTAATAGTTTCTCTTCATGGACGCTAGGAAGGATGAACTCACTTGAAATCGCTCATTCCAGTAAAGTGACTACTGAATTGGTCATCTTTTGAGGACTGTCTATTTTACGGTGATTTTGTTAGTGTTAATTACCATTTGGGTTATTTCGAGGGTGGGATTATAACAGCTGCATAGAAGGCCAATGGGTGGAATAATAATAATAATTATTATTATTATTATTATTATTATTGTTGTTATTATAGTTATTATTATTATTATTATTATTATTATTATTATTATAGTTATTATTATTATTATTATTATTATTATTATTATTATTATTATTATTATTATTATTATTACTATTTTTATTATTATTATTATCGTTATTATTATTATTATTATTATTATTATTATTATTATTATCATTAATATTAGCCGAGCTACAAACCTAATTGGAAAAGAAAGATGCTATAAGCCCAAGGGCTCCAACATGGATAAATAACCCAGTGAGGAAAGGAAATAAAGAAATAAACGATATGAGAAATAATGAACACAATGAATATATCAAAAACACTTAACAACATCAAAATTGATATGTCATATATAAACTATGAAAAAACTTACGTCAGTCTGTTCAACATGAAAAACATTTGCTGCAAGTTTGAACCTTAGAAGTTCCACCGATGAAGATATACAAAAATGAAACTCACTCTTGTCAAATATAATATAAAAAGAGACACCAGCTGAAAACCACAATTTCTTCCAGGTATAGAGAAGCAAACATCCGCAGAAGCAGGTGTCGCAGAAAATACCTATTTTCTGGTGCTAAAGTGACTGTATTGTAGTCAAAATCCACAAATATGTGAACAATTGATGCAGATATAAAAATAGAATAAGGAAGCTGATTCAAATATATTTCACATAAGCTGAAATTAAAATTAAAAATTACGGAAATAGAAGTTAAATATTAGCTATAGTTTATATAAAATTATATGAGGTAATATATTAATAGGGATGAATGCATGATTTTGACTTCATTTACAAGTCTGTGAGACAACACCCTAGCACTCTTATCTAGTTTATGTCCTTGGAATTAATTAAAAACCAATTTGGTTGAATTTCATAAAAGACTGAGTGAGGAATCACAAAAGCTGCAAGCGAGTACCAAATGTTATTGATTTTGGAAGCGAACAATTCAGCAGATCTTGCACTCCGAAGGTTATGGAGTTCTGCGATTTTGGAATTTTAATTAAACCAGTGTAATTACGTTTAAAAGATGAAATAAAAAAAAGACCTAATAGTGAAATACAATGAAAATCAATAAAAAAAAATTTCCTTGTGTGTAACAATGATAGAATACCTCCTTATGAGCATTAGGAATGAAGAAATTTAACGTAACATCCGGATGGGTTAGATTCATCATTTCGACTCTCTCTTATATTACCGGCAATTATAAAAACAGTAGTTAGAAAATAAAAACAGGAAATTCCAAAGAAATATAAATATATAAATACCCACACACACACACACACACACACACACACATATATATATATATATATATATATATATATATATATATATATATAAATATATATATATACATGTGTATATATATATATATATATATATATATATATATATGTATATATACATATAAATACACACACACACACACACACACACACATATATATATATATATATATATATATATATATATATATATATATATATATATATATATACAGTATATGTATATAACGAAATTCCCATATTCTTTGAAAGGCGACGAACGAAATAAAAAAAAAATAGAATATTGATATAATTGGATATCACATCTGAATAAAGTAAAGAGCCAAGTGATGCAAAAGATATGACAGGAATAAGAACCTATTTTTGGAAGGGGGGGGGGGGGGGGGCAGGGGGAGGGGGTTGAATATAAGCCTTAATAACCCAAGAGTTACGGTATTCTTCCGCCAGGTGTCTCCTTTGGGCACCCGTTTCTTTTAACCTAACCGTTGGGTTCTCTTATTCCAGTTTTTCCATGGTTTCCAGTTTCGTCTTTTTCTTTGTACTTCAATGAGTTGTACCAGTGACTTAATGATCAGCCAGTTTCCTTTGGTGTTTTGAAACCTAATGTCCTTTCTAATATGTTTTGGCGAAAAGTAAATATATATATATATATATATATATATATATATATATATATATATATATATGTATATATATTTATATATGTATATATACACATATATTATATATATATATATACATATATATATGTATATATATGTATATATATATATATATATATATATATATATATATATATATATACAGTATGTGTGTATACATATTTTACACACACATACATATATATATATATATACATATATATATAGATATATATATACAGTATATATATATATATATATATATATATATATATATATAGATATATATATATATACTGTATATATATATATATATAGATATATATATATACAGTATATATATATATATATATATATATATATACATATATATATATATACATATATATATACATATATATATACATATATATATATATATATATATATATATACAAAGTGAGAAAAAATAATTGTGTGCAGGAACAGAGCGAGAGAGAATCAAATTGAGCTGGACATGTCGGTCGTGTACTGAGTTAAAAGATGCCTTTTGGCCGAGAGAGAGAGAGAGAGAGAGAGAGAGAGAGAGAGAGAGGAGAGAGAGAGAGAGAGAGAGAGATCCCAAAAACTCTAGAGTTTTACCTTTCCCCTCCAAAGCAGAAGGCATTAAAATTCCGGACCGAATTCGGGATGTCCGCGCCACCACTGTTTTACCGGAGGGCCAAAGAACGAACATTAAACCACAACGATTTTTTTTTTTACTTTTTTTTTTATTTCGTCATGAGGTATAACTTAAGAGTCACTCAATCCCATTCCCAGATCACATTTCCATACATCTATGATCTTGAATATCTTCCCAGATATTCCCAGATCACATTCTCATACCTCTATGATCTTAAATGTCTTCCCTGATATTCCTAGATCACATTCCTATACATCTATGATCTTAAATATTTTCCCAGATACTCCCAGATCACATTTCCATACATCTATGATCTTAAATATCTTCCCAGATACTCCCAGATCACATTCTCATACCTCTATGAACTTAAATTTCTTTCCAGATATTCCCAGATCATATTCCCATACCTCTATGAACTTTTTTTTATTTCTGTCCAATCCCCATTCCCAGATATTCCTAGATCATATTCCCATACCTCTATAATCTTAAATTTCTTCCCAGATATTCCCAGATCACATTCCCATACTTCTATGATCTTAAACATCTTCCCAGATATTCCCAGATCACATTCCCATACCTCTATGAACTTAAATTTCTTCCCAGATATTCCCAGATCACATTCCCATACATCTATGATCTTAAATATCTTCCCATATACTCCCACATCACATTCTCATACTTATGATCTTAAATTTCTTCCCAGATATTCCCAGATCACGTTCCCACATCTCTATGAACTTAAATTTCTTCCCAGATATTCCCAGATTACATTCCTATACCTCTACGAACTTAAATTTCTTCCTAGATATTCCCAGATCACATTCCCACATCTCTATGAACTTAAATTTCTTCCCAGATATTCCCAGATCACATTACCATACCTCTATGAACTTAAATTTCTTCCCAGATATTCCCAGATCACATTCCCATACCTCATGAACTCGAATTTCTTCCCAGATATTACCAGATCACGTTCCCATACCTCTATGAACTTAAATTTCTTCCCAGATATTCCCAGATCACATTCCCATACCTCTATGAACTGATATTTCTTCCCAGATATTCCCAGATCA
>NC_090744.1:118016835-118019335 GCF_036898095.1 Palaemon carinicauda | reverse complement strand
CTCTCCTCTCTCTCTCTCTCTCTCTCTCTCTGTTGTTTAATACTACGCGAGTATTGGTAATTATTACAGGGAATAATACAATAAAATTTTTAAGTGTTTTTCATAAAGCTGCAAAAATTATAGATTACTAACAGGGATGAGTCTCTCTCTCTCTCTCTCTCTCTCTCCTCTCTCTCTCTCTCTCTCTCTCTCTCTCTCTCTCTCTCTCTCTCTCCTTGAAGGACCTTATCTGAAAGGGCGTTTTGAGTGTTTTTCATAAAGCTGCAAAAATTATAGATTACTAACAGGGATGGGTTCCCCCCCCCCTCTCTCTCTCTCTCTCTCGTCTCTCTCTCTCTCTCTCCTCTCTCTCTCTCTCTCTCTCTCTCTCTCTCTCTCTCCTTGAAGGACCGTATCTGGAAGGGGCTCTCCATCAAATGGTTCCTATCAAATGAACTGAAACTTAAATCCTTCCGTCGATTCAGCGTCTAAAGAATATCTCTCTCTCTCTCTCTCTCTCTCTCTCTCTCTCTCTCTCTCTCTCTCTCTCTCTCTCTCTTAACGGGGACCTTCTTCTAAAGCTGGTCATCTGATTACTCATTCACTGTGATGGACATATTTTGGGGAAAGGTCAATTTCTATAACGAATCTTTTTTAGATTGAAAAATATTTTAAAACACATTCAAATTTTTTCACAAAACTCAAGTATATTACTGTATCTGATGCTTTTAAATTAATGAATGTAAATATTAGCATTTTTTCCTTTGTAAAACTAAATTTTTGTTACAAAATGGGATATGATCAGATTGACAATATCATACATACACATTCGTAGCATTTTTTTTTTTTTACATATTTAAATAAGCAAAGAACGCTTACATATATTTTCAGTTTTTACAAGTTAAATGTTGAAATTTATTGCTAGTATAATTGTTCTTTTTTTCTTCTTCGTCACATCATTATTAATGAAGAATATTTCTGTTATTATTTACTTTATACATTTGTGTTATGATAATCAAAATTTGGCATAATATTGTACGATTTTTTTCTAGTTTAAAGATTGATTCAAAATTAATATGAAATATACTCTGAACCTAAAATATAAAGACAATAAAAAAAATTGTCTTTCATGACCAAAATAAACCTATTGAATCAAATGGAAAGAAAAGAAAGTAATTAAAATAAAAAACTAAACAAACAGCTTTAAATATTGTAAGATTTTTTTCTAGTTTAAAGAATAATTCAAAATTAATATGAAATATACTCTGAACCTAAAATATAGAGACAATAAAAAAATTGTCTTTCACGACCAAATTAAACCTATTGAATCAAATGGAGAGAAAAGAAAGTAATTAAAAAAAAAAAACCTAACAAACAGCTTTAAATAATCAAGACAAAAGGCAAAGAAGAAAAGAGAGAACTGGTACAAGGGAAAAGGGTGTCAACATAAAAATTCCTCTCACGCACACCAGAAAGGAAAAAATAAGTTTCACTTTGGGAAAAGTTAAAAATGGGGCTTTCCCCAAAAAATGGTAAAAGGGACAGGAATGGAAAAAATGTCAATTGACTATTAACCCATTAACTTGTCCAATTTTTTTTCGTCGTAGTTTGAATCAAACGATGGCAGTAATAGGGAAAAGGTCAAATGTGTCCAATACCTATTGAATTTTAAGTATGTAATTTTAAAGATTTAATATTTTTTATTATTCCAAAAGGTGAATCACTTTCAAGATTTAATTCAATTTGGTCAAATATTTAAGGATATTTCATTGTGTACAATCCCTAGAGAATTTTAAGTATGTATTTTTAAAGATTTAAAATGTTTTAATATGCCAACAGGTATATCACTTTAAAGCCTTAATTTAATTTGGTCCAATTTTTAAGGATATTTTATTGTGTGCAATACCTAGTGAATTTTAAGTATGTAATTTTAAAGATTTAATATTTTTTAATATGCCAATAGGTAAATCACTTTAATGATTTAATTTAATTTGGTCAAATATTTAAGGATATTTCATTGTGTCCAATACCTAGAGAATTTTAAATATGTAATTTTAAAGGTTGATATTTTTTTTTTCAATATGCCAATAGGTATATCATTTTAAATTTTTTTATTTTTTTTTAATATGACAGTATGATAAAATATTTGTGAATCTAACGATGGTAATAATAAGTGAAAAGATCAAATGTTTAAGGACATTTCATTGTGTCCAATACTTAGAGAATTTTAATTATATAATTTTAAAGATTTTTTTGTTCAATATGTCAATAGGTATATCATTTTAAAGATCTATCTTTTTTTTTTTTTTCAATATGACAATTGAACGAATTATTTGTGAATCAAACGATGGTAGTAATAAGTAAAAGGCTAAATATTTATGGACATTTCATTATTTCCAAAACCTAGAGAATTGGAAATATATAATTTTAAAGATTTAATATTTCTTAATATGCCAAAGTGATATCATTTTAAAGATTTATTTTTTTCAATATGACAACAGGATGAAATTTTTCGTGAATC
>NC_090744.1:117999511-118013835 GCF_036898095.1 Palaemon carinicauda | reverse complement strand
CTTGTTAGTAATCTATATTTTTTGCAGCTTCATGAAAAACAATTTAAACATTTATTGTATTATTCCCTGTAATGATTACCAATACACGCATAGTATTATACAACAATTTTAAATTTTTCCCTTTCATTTTTATTTACTCCATAAATAATGTAGCCAAACTCTCTTTATATAATTCATTAATCTTGATCTTCAATTCCGTTTCACTGGTTCTCTAGTATATTTGGCTATAGGCCAATACCAAAGAATTATAGCCTATCACTTCGATAATTCTCTCTCTCTCTCTCTCTCTCTCTCTCTCTCTCTCTCAGATACACGGAACAGACTTCCAGCGGGTGTAGTAAACAGTAACACGGTAAACGAATTCAAGAATAAGTTAGACAAGATCATAAAATTTCTCTAACGTTCAAACCAAATCGCTCTACCCAGGAGCAAAGGGACCTCTCCCCGGATGGAAGTTTTAGTCTTTAAAACATCCAAAACCCTTGTAACTTTCTCTCTCTCTCTCTCTCTCTCTCTCTCTCTCTCTCTCTCTCTCTCCCCCCCAAAAAAAAAAATATTTATGTATATGAAATAATTGTAATACTTCTCTCATGTATTCTTTCAGTTGATTCAGGATATGAATTATCTATTCTTAAGAAGTTAATCATCACTATAGCTCTAAAGTCTACATAGATATGTCCGTACATATGGATATATATCTTTATATATATACACATACGTGTGTGTGAATACACACACTCTCACACACGCGCACACACACACACTATATATATATATATATATATATATCCATCAACGTAGGGTGAGTCATTTGCATGTTAATGGCCTCGGGGCGATGAGTATTCCAGGCGCATTCCATTAGATCTCATTGTATTTACTCGAGTGTGGGCCGGGTCACATTCAAGGTAGACCTTTACCCTGAAAACACACACACACACACACACACATCATTATATATATATATATATATATATATATAAATAAATAACCAGCCGCTGATAGTCTACTACAACACAAAGGCCTCAGACATGTCAGTCCACTCCTGTTTGTTTATCTCATTATGACAGTCTATACACGTATATTTTCTTAGTTCGTCAATCTATCGTCTTCTCTTCCATCCCCAGCTTCGTTTGCAATGTGTATGAATCTATTCTGTATTTTTTAGTATTCATCTAATATTTATCATTCTCATTATATATCCTGCCTGTGTCCATTTCTTTTTCCTTACATGACTGTTAGAATATCCTCTACTTAACTTTGCTCTGTATCCATGGTGCTCTTTTCCTGTCTCTTTGTATTATTCACATCTTCATTCTTTCCATAGCAATTTTAGTTGTAACTAGCTTATGTTTAAAGGCTCTAGTAAGACTCCAAGTTCCTGATGCAAAGTTAATACATGTAAGACCAGCCAATTAAATACTTCTCTTTTTAGAGTTAGTGGCATTTTACTTTTCATAATCTCATTTTTATTACCAAATGCTCTCTATCCCATGCTTATCTTTCTTTTAATTTCGGTCTCGTGTCCTGGGGGAAACATTTACGGTCTGTCTTAATAATCTTTGTGTGTGTAAATGTGTATATATATATATATATATATATATTTATATCTATGTATATATATTTATTTATGTATGTGTCAATATAAATATATATATATATATATATATGTATATGTATACATAAATATATATATATACATATATATATATATATATATATATTTACACTCACACAGATACTTAGGACATACATATATATGTGTGGTATGTTTGTAGAAAGAAAGAGAGAAAAAAGATTGTTTATAAAAGAATACCCTACAATGGAAATAGCTTATATAAATCTTAAGCACCGCACCCTGCTAGAATAAAGACCCCTTCTTACACAAGACTCGGACCGATCGCTGATTACCCTCGATTCATTTCTAACAGGGCACCAGCCACTCGTTGAGATACTACCGCTAGAGAGTTATGGGGTCGTTTGACTGGCCAGACAGTACTACATTGGATCCTTCTCTCTGGTTATGGTTTATTTTCTCTTCGCCTACACTAAATAGTCTGGCCTATTCTTTACATCTCCTCTGTCCTCATAGATCTAACAACACAGATTACCAAACAATTCTTCTTCACTCAAGGGGTTAACTACTGCACTGTAATTATCCAGTGGTTACTTTCCTCTTGGTAAGAGTAGAAGAGACTCTTTAGCTATGGTAAGCAGCTTTTCTAGGAGAAGGACACTCCAAAATCAAACCAGTGTTCTCTAGTCTGGGGTAGACCATAACCTCTGTACCATGGTCTTCCACTGTCTTGGGTTAGAGTTCTCTTGCTTGAGGGTACTTTTGAGCACACACTTTTATCTTGTTTCTCTTCCTCTTGTTTTGTTGGAGTTTTTATGGTTATATTGGGGATGTTTATTTTGATGTTACTCTTCTTAAAATATTTTATTTTCCCTTTTTTTTTTTCATTTCCTAACGGGGCTATTTTCCCTGTTGGAGCTCTGGGCTTATAGCATCCTGCTTTTCCATCTATTGTTGTAGCTTAGCAAGTAATAATAATAATAATGATAATAATAATAATAACAACAGAATTCAAAGAAATTTTTCTTAATCTGATAGGGATGTGGGAATATATGGGAATTGGATTTAGTTAACCAATTTATATCGATTCTTTTCTAACAGAATTTGAAGAATTTTTCCTTAAGGTCACAGGGGTGTGGAAATGAGATCTGGGAATATCTGGAAATTGGATTGGGTGAGCTAATTAATATCGATTCTTCTCTAACAGAATTTGAAGAAATATTTCTGAAGCTCATAAGGGCGTGGGAATGGGAATATCCTGGAATTTAACTGGTTGTACTAATTAATACAGATTCATTTCTAACGGGATTCAAAGAAATTTAAGCTCATAGAGGTATGGGAATGTGATCTGGGAATATCTGGGAATTGTTATTGGACAGAATTCAAAGTTCATAGAGGTATGGGAATATCTGGGAATGGGGGTCGGACAGAATTCAAAGAAATTCAAATTCGTAGAAGTATGGGAACGTGTTCTGGGAATATCTGGGAATGGGGATTAGACATAATTCAAAGTTCATAGAGGTATGGGAATGTAATCTAGGAATTGGGGAATTGGACAGAATTCAAAGAAATTTAAGTTCAAAGAGGTATGGGAATGTGATCTGGGAATATCTGGGAACTGGGATTGGACAGAATTCAAAGAAATTCAAGTTCGTATCTGGGAAGAAATTTAAGATCATAGAGGTATGGGAATGTGATCTAGGAATATCTGGGAATGTGGATTGGAAAGAATTAAAAATTCATAGAGGTATGAGAATTTGATCTGGGAAGAAATTTAATATCATAGAGGTATGAGAACGTGATCTGGGAATATCTGGGAAGAATTTTAAGTTCATAGAGGTATGGGAATGTGATCTAGGAATATCTGGGAATGTGGATTGGAAAGAATTAAAAATTCATAGAGGTATGAGAATTTGATCTGGGAAGAAATTTAATATCATAGAGGTATGAGAACGTGATCTGGGAATATCTGGGAAGAATTTTAAGTTCATAGAGGTATGGGAATGTGATCTGGGAATATCTGGGAATGTGGATTGGAAAGAATTAAAAATTCATAGAGGTATGAGAATTTAATCTGGGAAGAAATTTAATATCATAGAGGTATGAGAACGTGATCTGGGAATATCTGGGAAGAATTTTAAGTTCATAGAGGTATGGGAATGTGATCTAGGAATATCTGGGAATGTGGATTGGAAAGAATTAAAAATTCATAGAGGTATGAGAATTTGATCTGGGAAGAAATTTAATATCATAGAGGTATGATAACGTGATCTGGGAATATCTGGGAAGAATTTTAAGTCATAGAGGTATGGGAATGTGATCTAGGAATATCTGGGGAATGTGGATTGGACAGAATTAAAAGTTCATAGAGGTATGAGAATGTGATCGGGGAGTATCTGGGAAGATATTTAAGATCATAGATGTATGGGAATGTGATCTAGGAATATCTGGGAATGGGGACTGGACAGAATTAAAAGTTCATAGAGGTATGGGAACGTGATCTGGGAATATCTGGGAAGAAATTTAAGATCATAGAGGTATGGGAATGTGATCTAGGAATATCTGGGAATGTGGATTGAACAGAATTAAAAATTTATAGAGGTATGAGAATGTGATCTGGGAGTATCTGGGAAGAAATTTAAGTTCTTAGAGGTATGGGAATGTGATCTGGGAGTATCTGGGAAGATATTTAAGATCATAGAGGTATGAGAATGTGATCTGGGAGTATCTGGGAAGATATTTAAGATCATAGAGGTATGGGAATGTGAGCCGGGAATATCTGGGAAGAAATTTAAGTTCATAGAGGTATGGGAATGTGATCTGGGAATATCTGGGAAGAAATTTAAGTTCATAGAGGTATGGGAATGTGATCTGGGAATTGGGGAATTAGGCAGAATTCAAAGAAATTTACGTTCATAGAGGTATGGGAATGTGATCTGGGAAGAAATTTATATTCATAGAGGTATAGGAAAATGATCTTGGAATATCTGGGAAGAAGTTTAAGTTCATAGAGGTATGGGAACGTGATCTGGGAGTATCTGGGAAGATATTTATGATCATAGAGGTATGAGAATGTAATATGGGAGTATCTGGGAAGATATTCAAGTTCGTAGAGGTATGGGAATGTGATCTGGGAATATCTGGGAAGAAATTTAAGTTCATAGAGCTATGGGAATGTGATCTGGGAATATCTGGGAAGAAATTTAAGATCATAGAGGTATGGGAATGTGATCTAGAAATATCTGGGAATGGGGACTGGACAGAATTAAAAGTTGATAGAGGTATGGGAACGTGATGTGGGAATATCTGGGAAGATATTTAAGATCATAGATGTATGGGAACGGGATCTGGGAGTATCTGGGAAGATATTTAAGATCAAAGATGTATGGGAATGTGATCTGGGAATGGGATTGAGTGACTATTAAGTTATACCTCATGACGAAATAAAAAAAAAAGTAAAAAAAAAAATCGTGGTGGTTTAATGTTCGTTCTTTGGCCCTCCGGTAAAACAGTGGTGGCGCGGACATCCCGAATTCGGTCCAGAATTTTAATGCCTTCTGCTTTGGAGGGGAAAGGTAAAACTCTAGAGTTTTTGGGATCTCTCTCTCTCTCTCTCTCTCTCTCTCTCTCTCTCTCTCTCTCTGCCAAAAGGCATCTTTTAACTCAGTACACGACCGACATGTCCAGCTCAATTTGATTCTCTCTCGCTCTGTTCCTGCACACAATTATTTTTTCTCACTTTGTGTGTATATATATATATATATATATATATACATACATATACAGTATATATATGTATATTTAATATATATCTATCTATATATATGTATATATATATATATATATTTATTCATTTATTTATTTATTTATATATGTATAATGCAGTATATATTGTATATACATACACACATATAAATATATATATATATATATATGTGTGTGTGTGTGTGTGTATATATAGATAGATAGATAAATACATAAATAGATATAGGTGTAGATTATGTATATATATATATATATATATATGTATATATATATATATATATGTGTGTGTGTGTGTGTGTGTATGTATGTAAGTATATGCTTTTCGCCAAAACATATTAGAAAGGACATTAGGTTTCAAAACACCAAAGGAAATTGGCTGATCATTAAGTCACTGGTACAACTTATCGAAGTACAGAGAAAAAGACGAAACTGGAAACCATGGAAAAACTGGAATGAGAAAACCCCAACGGTTAGGTTAAAAGAAACGGGTGCACAAAGGAGACACCTGGCGGAAGAATACCGGTAACTCTTGGGTTAATAAGGCTTATATTCAACCCCCTCCCCCCTGTCCTCCACCCCCCCCCTCTCCCTTCCAAAAATAGGGTCTCATTCCTGTCATATCTTGTGCATCACGTGGCTCTTTACTTTATTCAGATGTGAGATCCAATTATATTAATATGCTATTTTTTTTTTCTTTGCCGCCTTTCAAAAAATAGAGGAATTTCGTTATACACATAATACTGTATATATATATATCTATATATATACATGTATATATATATATATATATATATATGTATATTATATATTATATATATACATACATACATACATATCTATATATATATATAATAATATATATGCATATATTCCCTGGAATTTCGTTTTCTTTTATTTTCTTTACTTGAGTGTCACAGTCAGTAACACAATACATTGAATCTAATTTTCCTAATTCTGCATCTGTAATTGCCGGGTAATATAAGAGAGAGTCGAAATGATGAGTCTAGCCCAAGCGGACGTTACTTTAAATTTCTTCATTCTTAATGCTCATTAAGAGGTATATTATCATCATTACATGCAAGGAAAACAGTTTGTGGATTGTCATTTTATTTTACTATGAGGTCTTTTTATTATTTTTATATTTTAAACGTAACTGCATTGGTTAAACTAAAATTCCAAAATCGCAGGACTCCATAGATTTAGGAGTGCAAGGTCTGCTGACTCTTAATATAACATTTGGGACTCTCTTCCAGCTTTTGTGATCCCTCACTCCGACAGTCTTTTATGGAAATTAATCCAAATTGGTTTTTAATTACTTCAAAGGGCATGAATTAGGTAAGAGTGCTAGGATGTCGTCTCACAGACTTAGTAATGAAAGAAAAATAATCTATTCATCCTTCTAGGAGAAGGACACTCCAAAATCAAACCATTGTTCTCTGAGTTTTGGGTAGTGCCATAGCCTCTGTACCGTGGTCTTCCACTGTCTTGGGGTAGAGTTCTCTTGCTTGAGGGTATGTATACTCGGGCACACCATACTATCTAATTTCTCTTCCTCTTGTTTTGTTAAATTATATAAAGTTTATATATAAAATATTTATTTTAATGTTGTTACTGTTCATAAAATATTCTATTTTTCCTTGTTTCCTTTCCTCACTGGGCTATTTTCCCTGTTGGGGACCCTGGGCTTATAGCATTCTGCTTTTCAATTAGAGTTGTAACTTAGCAATTAATAATAATAATAATAATAATAATAATAATAATAATAATAATATCTTACCGTCATATTTTTTTTATAGAAACTCTAGCTGATACTAAGCTTCTATTTCAGTAGGTTTTCAATGTAATTTCGCTTGATATCAAAAGTATTCAAATCAGATTACTTTTTTTTTTTTTTTTTTTTTTTTTTTTTTTTTTTTTTTTTTTTCTGCGCATCAATCGTTTACATATTTGTGGATGGTGACTACAGTACAGCCACTTTAGCACCAGAAAATAAGCATTTTCTAAGACACAGTTGCATGAGGTTTTGCTTCTCTATACCTGGAAAAAATTATAGTTTTCATCTGGTGTCTTATTCTGTTTTGTATTTGGGAAAAAATTAATATTTATATATTGGGAGTTGAATGGCAGGACAGGATTAGAAATAAAACTATAAGAGAGATTACTTGAGAGCCATAAGTGGATGAGATCATGGCGAGGGATAGATGAGTCATGCTCTTTGCACTCCCCAAGAGAGATTAGTTCACCAATACGTTCACCAAACTTTCAACTGGGCTCCACAAGGCACTAAAAGAGTTAGAACACCCAAGCCTACAACGCTGAAGACTATGAAGCGTGAAGTAGATGATGAATGGAGAAGTATTGAATTAAAATCTCAAGATAGAGACGACTGGCGAGATCTAACCGAGGCCCTTTGTGTCAATAGGCGTAGGAGATGATGATGATGATGATGAAATTCATTTATTGTATAACTTCATCTTTCAAAAAACAAACAACATACATGAGTTATTCCACTCATTTCCCTTCTATGCAGCTGTTAATCCCACCCTCGTAATGACCCAAATGGTAATTAACACTTACAAAATAACCGTAAAATAGACAGTCCTCAAAAGATGACCAATTCAGTAGTCACTTTACAGGAATAAGCGATTTCAAGTGAGTTCATCCTTCCTAGCGTCCATGAAGAGAAACTATTAAATACAATAGTTCAGCTGAACTACAGTCCTTGATTCTGAACAAGTCGATGTATTTCGCCTGTTTTTTCTTATGTTAGCAGTATGTCGTGTTTAGTGATGTGTGAAGGAATTTATCAGTGATTTATTTCGATTCGCGGTTCGTCGAATTTATTTCGAAGATTTAAAGGTAAGATTTAAATCTGATTTGGTTATGAGTAAGTAGATTGATACTTTATGCATTTTCAGTAATTTATTTACAACTGTGCTATGTAAGGAAGTTTATTTTAATTTATATTGTGTTCGTATTACGTTAATGAGTGATAAAAAAAAAGTCAGTTACCTGAGGGTTTTTTTTTTTTTTTTTTTTTTTTTTTTTCACGGTCGGGTTTATTTGTTGTCTTTTAATGGGTAGATGCAAGAGATTTTGTTTTCTTTCTATTAATGAAAACATTATCAGCTTATATATTTTTTTTCCATTTTAAAAGCGTTTTGTAAACATGAATTAAAAACAGTTTTAGCTTATGTTTATGATTTTTTTTAATAACGCTTAGTAGGAGATTGTAAATATATAGAACATTAAATGATAAATTTTATCTTTAAATTTTTGGTAAATTTCTGTTAGTAACGCTAAATGTGAGACTAATTATATAGAACATTAAATGATAAATTTGATCTTTAATTTTTTTATAAAATTCTGTTGAAAACGCTTAGTGTGAGACTGTAATTATATATAACATTAAATTATGAATTAGATCTTTAAATTTTTTGTAAAATTCTGTTAATAACGGTTTATGTGACACCGTAATTACATAGGACATTAAATGATAAATTTGATCTTTAATTTTTCTATAAAATTCTGTTGATAACGCTTAGTCGGAGACTGTAATTATATTGAGCAATAAATAATAAATTTGATCCTTAAATTTTTTACCAAATATCACAGGAGTTTCAGCTAGAAATCCACTTTGAAGATCGAACGTTCATACAAATGAAATTAATTTTAACCTGGGAGCCTTATGACTATACTCTTCACTTTTAGTCCGGATTTGACATAGGATTTTAGCATCACGTTTATTAACAAAGAATCCTTTAGGAATGTATATTACTAATTAAATTTGTATAATAATCTATTAAGTAACTTTTTATACAAGTAAAGAGTGATTGATTTTGTATTTAATTACTTTAAAAATCTATATAACTAATTTCCGTTGTACTGAATTTTATGGTTATTTTTTTTAGATGTTTAATGTGGTATGAAATTGATTTTTCAAAAATTGTATATTTGTGTATAATTTTGTGTTCAAGATGATTTTTTTTAATTCTCTTGATGTTTTAGGTGATAGATAGATGAATTGGTGTTAATGTTTTAAGTGATAAATAGATGGATAGATAGATAGCTAGATAGATGGATGAATAGATAGACTGATCTTGGTGTAATAGCTGATAGATAGATTTCTGTTGATGTTTTAGGTGCTAGATAGATAGATAGATAGATAAATAGATAGATAGATAGATAGCTGTTAAATAAGCGACGATTCCCGATTCATTGGCAAAACGATTCGGCAAAACCGTAGGGGGTTATCGCAGACAGGGCACCTCACACATTGCAATGTAGACCTTGTAGTGTTCCTAGGGTCCAAGCTACACCCACTTTTTAGCCTCTAACTCAGCACTGAAGGTACTGTACATCACCATCGATGGGCCATAAACTATAAATTTCACTGATCAATGAATATATGACTTTAACTAGAAGGGCACTCAGTCGAGAGCATGCCTTCGCCACCTCAAGCAGTCTTATTTTACTCTTAACTGCACTGCGTACTTATACTTCGATGCATTTTCTTCAAAATCTAAAGGATTTTTCCTATGGTCATGCCTCATATGTTAACCGAGTTTCTTTGAAATTGGTTCTGTAGTTTTTATGTGATGGTGTTCACTAACAAATAATTAATAAAATTGCCATTTATTCAACATTGAGAATATTTTCAAAGTACTGCTGCGTACATACGTTGTGATATACTTTATTCAAAATTGACAATATCTTTATATTCCAACTAATAGAAATATTTTGAATTATTCAGAACCGAAAAACGTATTCGTAGATTTACACACACACACACACACACACACACACACACACACACGCATGCTACAAATAACCTTTCAATTGGCAATAATGTCTTTATATTCCAGCTAATAAAGATATCTCCTTAAGTTAAAATCATAAATTATTAAGAACCGGAAACCGATATCGTAACTATCCACACACACATCAACTCACTACGAATAACCTCTTAATTGACAATAAATTCTGTATATTTCAATTAATACGAAGACCAAATTTATATTAATTATTTGAACCGAAAAAAGTTTCCATAACTATCCACACACACACACACACACACACTCCAGATCCTCTCACTACAAATTACCTCTTAACTGACAATAATTTCTCTATATTCCAACAAATACAAAGATCAGCTTAGGCTAAAAGCATAAATTAATAAGAACCGGAAACCGATTTCGTAACGATCCACACAAACACACACATACACACACACACACACACTCCAGATCATCTCACTATAAATAACCTCTTAATTAACAATAATTTCTTTCTATTTCAACTATTATAAAGACCAAATTAATTATTTGAACTTAAAAAAAAGGTTTCTGTAACTATCCACACACACACACACACACACACACACACACACCAGATCATCTCGCTTCGAATAATACGAATAATAACCTCTTAATTCACAATAACATCTTTATATTTCAACTAATACAAAGACCAAATTAGTTATTTCAACTGAAAAAAAAGTTTCCGTAACTATCCACACAGACACACACACACACCCCAGTGAGAAATCCACACAAACGCACACACACACACCAGTAAGAAAACTAACCAACTCCAGGGAACCTAATAGGATGGATTTCCCTTAAAGTAATATTTCACCAGGGCAGCAATTAGGAGATACTCCTGGAAGCCAGTTGAAATCGATGCAGCTGTCTTATGAATCGGCCCCGAGATCAATTAAAGGAGACTTTTAGGGAGACGTAATTACGACTCCATCTCGATTGAAGCTGGTTTCTCCAATGCTCTTGTTTGCTGTGTCTTCAATTTCGTTTAATTTTTTTTCTCATCTGGATTTGGTGTAGTTATTTTTTTTAATGTTAATGGGATGAAAAAGATATGTTTTTTTTTTTTTTTTTTGGGGGGGGTAGTTTTTAGCGATGTATTTGCTTTTGAGAAGGAAACAGATGAAGGAACAAGTACATTCACAGTATATATATATATATATATATACATATATATATATATATATATATGTGTGTGTGTGTGTGTGTGTGTCTATATATATGGTATATATACTGTTTATACGTATCTGTATATATATATATATATATATATAAATGTATATATGTATGAGTGTGTGGTATATATACTGTATATACGTATGAGTATATGTCTATATATATGTATATATGTATACTTATATATATATATATATATATATATCTATATATAGAGAGAGAGAGAGAGAGAGAGAGAGAGAGAGAGAGAGAGAGAATACATACTTTATATACGTATGTATGTATGTATATATCTATCTATCTACCTATCTATCTATCTATCTATCTATATATATATATATATATATATATATACATACACACATATACATACACGCGATAATTAACATTACTAATATTCTGTGAAAATAGTTAACAACACTTGGTCTTCCAAATCAAATACCCGTTCACCTTCTTTATCCTCATAATATTAGAATTTTTATCTACTGGCAACAAAACCTTTAAAAATATAACATAGGAAGTAACGAAAAAATAAAAATCACAGCGCAATTTAGTAAGGATTCAATATCATTATATATATATATATATATATATATATGCGTTAAAGTTTTATTTCCTGAAGGAAAAAAAAAATCTCAAAGTGAAATCAAGGAAGACATTTCTGTGTGCCTTAAGAAGCCAGAAAAAGGATGTTGGCACGAAGGCTTAAGAAAATACCTGTGGGAAACTGTGGACTTACGAAGAATTGTAAAATACTATGATTCGTGACAACGCGCTCTGGATTTCAAATGATTAGGACTGCCAGAAAGATTTTATTCGGGGAAGAAGAGAAAGGTTTTAAAAAGCAAGTTTACCTTTGCAATTGCTAGTCGGTATGGGTTCAATATTTTAGGGAATGCTGCTAGTAAAAGAAGTTTAATTCTTTTGTTTTTTATATATATAAGATTAAGTATAAAAGGGAATTTTTATGTAAAACAAAGCTTTTGGTATTATTATTATTATTATTATTATTGTTATTATTATTATTATTATTATTATTATTATTATTATTATTATTATTATTATTGTCGTTTTAGTGTTGTTGTTGTTGTTGTTGTTATTAATACTATTTTTTATGTAAAACGAAACTTTTGGTATTATTTTGTTATCACTATCATTATCATTATCATTTATCAATATTATTATTAATATTATTATTAGATTATTATTAGCTAAGCTACAACCTTAGATGGAAAACCAGTTAGCTATAAGCTCAAGGGCTCTAACAGGAAAAAATAGCCCAGTGAGGAAAGGAAACAAGGAAAAATAAAATATCTTGAGAACAGTAACTATGATGAAATATTTTTTAGAATAATTACAATATTGAAGTGGCTCCTTCATATATACGCTATTAAAATAGATTTATGTCAGCCTGTTCAACATAAAAACGTTCGTTGCAAGTTTGAACTTTTGAAGTACTACAAATTCAATATCAAGTCAATATCTCATTTTAATGTTATATAAGATTTTATATAAAATTATCAAGGTGTCTTTTTAATTTAATATACTCTGCTTTTAGTATAACAATGTTATTATATCAAAGTTCTTGAGACTATTGGGAACTTAATTTAATGGAAATTTTTATCGTATGAGAAGTGAAAAGGAAGTTTATATCTTAGATAACATA
The DNA here is from genome assembly GCF_036898095.1 of Palaemon carinicauda. Taxonomy (NCBI): domain Eukaryota; kingdom Metazoa; phylum Arthropoda; class Malacostraca; order Decapoda; family Palaemonidae; genus Palaemon; species Palaemon carinicauda. Next base: position 118,000,835 of record NC_090744.1, on the reverse strand, counting down.
TTTGCATATTAGATTTTTCAGTGTAAGGAAATAACGTAAGGACCTTTTCCATCATGAGGTTCAATATTACACAGTATTCTAGAAATTTTATTCCAGCTAGGACCAAATTGTGTAATGATCGTCCTAATCATATATAGTAAATATTTATTATAATGCTGTTTCTGTTCTTAAGATATTTTGATTGTTAATTGCTTTTCTTGTAGCTTCCTTATTTCCTTTCCTCACTGGGCTATTTTCCTTGTTGGAGCTCTCAGGCTTAATAGCATTCTGCTTTTCCAACTAGGGTTGTAGCTTACCAAGTGATAATAATAATAATAATGATAATAATGATAATAATAATAATAATGATGATGATGATGATGAATCGGTAGAACTTCAAACGTTCAAACTTGTAGCAAATGTCTTTTCATACTTTGTATATGAAAGATCTGTTTTGATATTGTTGCTGTTCTTTAGATATTTTATTTTAATTGTTCATTATCATTTAGTTTATTTATTTCTTTATTTTCCTTTCTCACTTGGCTATTTTTCACTGTTGGAGCTATAGCATCTTGCTTTTCCAGTTTAGCTAGTAATAATAATAATAATAATAATTATAATAAGGGTACATATGCGGATTCATAATGCTATATATATATATATATATATATATTTATATGTATATATATATATATATATATACTGTATATATATATATATATATATATATTATATATGTGTATATATACTGTATGTATATATTACTGTATGTATATATATATATATATATATGTATATGTATATATATATATATATATATATTACTGTATATATATATATATATACATACACACACACATATATATATACATATATATATTTATATATATATATATGTATGTATATATATATATATATATATATATATGGGATGATCCTCTAGATAATGATGACAGTAATAATAATAATAACATTGATGATGATAATAATAAAACTAATAATAACAACAATAATAATAATAATAATGATAATAATAATAACAATAATAACAACAACAACAACAATAATAATAATAATAATAATAATAATAATAATAATAATAATAATAATAATAATAATAATAATAATAATCATAAAATAACTTTTTTCACTTTTGTGAGTAATTTAAAAACCCCTAATATGCAGAAATGAATATCTGGTAATAACTAGGGCCAAAATAAACATAAAAAACGATATACGTTTAATGAATAAGTCCCGCCCCCTCCCTCACAAAAACTAAGACTTCTCTCAAAGACCAACTAGAAAATATTTCATAAAAAGTTTACCATTGTAATAGAAATTATGT
>NC_090744.1:117984511-117994511 GCF_036898095.1 Palaemon carinicauda | reverse complement strand
GGAGTGAATGTAAAAATGCAGTTACATTTATGAAATTTTATGGAAATCCTGAAATTAAAAATAAACTTACTAATGTCCAAAAAATGCCGTTAGATTCAATTAGAATTGCGAATATGCTTTATTTCATAAAACGCAATGAAATGTATTAATATTGCATAAATAACATGAAACGTTATCAGATTTTGGAATATGCAAACACGTATGTAATTCAATTAGATTTGTGAATATGCTTTATGTCTTGAAATTGAATTAGACTTGCAAATATACTCATATCCCGAAATTCACAGTTAAATTTGGTAGGTAGTAGGTTGCCCAAGGAACCAGCTACAGCTGAGATACTACCGCTAGAGTTATTGGATCCTTTGACCGGCCAGACAGTACTACATTCGAACATTCTCTCCGGTTAAGGCTCATTTTTCCTTTGCCTATAGACGTATACTGAATAGTCTAGCCTATTCCTTATAGATTCTCCTTTGTCTTCATACACCTGACAACACCAAGATTACCAAATAATTCTTCTTTGCTCAAGGGGTTAACTAATGCTCTGTGGTTGTTCAGTGGCTACTTTCATCTTGGTTAAGGTAGAAGAGACTCTTTAGTTATGGTAAGCAGCTCTTCTAGGAGAAGGACACTCCGGATCAAACCATTGTTCTTTAGTCTTGGATAGTGTCATAGCCTCTGTACCATGGCCTTCCACTGTCTTTGGGTAGAGTTCTCTTGCTTGAGGGTACACTTGGTTACACTATTTTATCTTGTTTTCTTCCTTTTGCTTTTTTTAAGTTTTTATAGTGTATATATGAGATATTTGTTTTGATTAATTAATTCTCTTATTTCCTTTCCTCACTGGGTTATTTTCCCTGTTGGAGCCTCTGGACTTATAGCATCTTGCTTTTCCAACTAAGGTTATAGATTAGCATGTAATAATGATAATAATAATGATGGAAATAATAATATGCAAGCATGGATGAAATTGAATTAAACTTGTGAATGTTATATATGTCCGGGATTGAATTAGATATGCGAATGTGCTTTATATCCAGAAATTCAATTAAATTTGTGAATATACTTCAAGAAATTCATTTTTTTTTTAACCGTCTCCAAGTAACCGCAGATTAAACTCTTCCTTTTATTCTGAATCTATAGAATAACCTTTCCTTATTCCGAGAACCCACGTGCTGAAGATCGCTGCATCTACAAATTAGTTTTCCAGTTATCTTGTTTTTTCCCACATCTTGGAATAACAGCGGTCAGAAGTTCCCGTTAACTTTAGATTTAAATTTGACCTAAATAATTTAAGATGTGAAGCGCGAAGGAGATGATGAATGGAGAAGTATTGAATTAAAAGTTCAAGATAGAGACGAATGGTGAAATTTAACTGAGGCCCTTTGTGTCAGTAGCCGTAGAAAGAGATGATGAGGATGATGATAATGATAATGATGATGATGATGAATGAAGTAATGTTTAAAAGCTCAAGATAGAGACGACTGGTGAAATCTAACCGAGGCCCTTTGCGTTAATGGGCGTAGGAGGAGATGATGATGATGATGATGATGATGATGAAGTATTGTTTTAAAAGCTCAAGATAGAGACGACTGGCGAAATCTAACCGAGGCCCTTTTCGTCAATAGGCGTAGGAAGAGATGATGAGGATGATGATGATGATGTATGAAGTATTGTTTTAAAAGTTCAAGATAGAGACGACTGGCGAAATCTAACTGGGGCCCTTTGCGTCAATATTCGTAGGAGGAGATGATGATGATGATGATGATGAATGAAGTTTTGTTTTAAAAGCTCAAGATAGAGACGACTGGCGAAATCTAACCGAGGCCCTTTGCGTCAATAGCCGTAGGAAGAGATGATGAGGATGATGATGATGATGAATGAAGTATTGTTTTAAGAGATGATGATGATGATGATGAATGGAGTATTGTTTTAAAAGCTCAAGATAGAGACGACTGGCGAAATCTAACCGAGGCCCTTTACGTCAATATTCCTAGGAGGAGAAGATGACGATGATGATGATGAATTTAAGATATAATTATGTCTAAAATTTCAAACGTTCCTGCCTGGCTTTCTGCCGGACTAGTGTTCGAGCCCCGCTCAAGCTCGGTAGTTTTTTGTTGTGTTTGCAACCTCACCATCCTTGTGAACAAAGGATGAACTATTTTGGGGAGCCTATAAGTCTACCTGCTTAGTCATCTGTAGCTATTGCCTGGCACTACCTGGTCCTAGCATAGTTGAAGACGGGGCTTGGTTGCTGATCATATGTATATATGGTCAGTCTCTATTGCATTGTTCCGCTAGGGCTTTGTCACTGTTCCTTGCCTCTGTCAAACAAGTTATTGACTTAAAAACTTTGCAATAAGACACTGAAAAGGAAAATTACCTTATTCATAAAATTACGCATCCATATACTAGCTTTACCAAAAAAAAAAAAAAAAAAAATTGCTTTCAATTCATATTATTTTTGGAAAAAAAAAAATTTCCTTTGAAATTATATAAGAATCTAAAACCAAAAAGAATCTTATTTCCCAAGTTTGAAAAAGATTTAACAATGTTATCCATAAGGAAATTCGATGTTTGCCGATGTGGAATTATCCCTTGATAGAAGTCGGTGATGTGATTAGCATCCTGCTGGAAAATATGCTAATTACTCATCTCTCCCTGTGTCCTAATTTGCGCCGAAGATCCGTTTGCTCTCTGACTCTGTCTTGTCTGATAATTAGTTCTTTCTTTCTACCTGAATGAATCAGTTCCTGTTAACATGGATATTCGAAGGTGGAATTAAGCTCCTGTTTCGTCTGATGAAAAGACACACGTTAACTATACCTTGTTTTTTTGATGACGTTTTCCGGTTTTAAAGATGATTTAAAGGCAACTCTTGAATGGCAAAGGCTAGGGATAGCAACAATGCTCTAGCTACCATAACAATGTCCTAGAGCAGTGTTTCCCAACCCTGGGGTAAATTACCCCAGTGGGGTAATGAACTCGTAATTTTGGGGTATTCAAGATGTTCTGGAATAGTTATTCACATTCCCATAATTAAAATGGAAAAGTTTGCATTTGTTCTTTATCTTTAACTATAAACAGCCAATAGCGGGCTACATGATCCATACAGTTCATCAGGTGGCTGCACAAAAAACATCCGATGTTACCGGTTATATGTTCAATGGGGTCATTGATTAGCTGGAAATAAAATTTTGGGGTAATCATTTAAAAAAATTTTGGGAAACACTGTTAGAGACTGACAATTTATACATATGATCAGCACCCAAGCCCCCTCTCCACCCAAGCTAGGACCAAGGAGGGCCAGGCAATGGCTACTAATGACTCAGCGGGTAGACCTATTAGCTACCCCAAAACCCCCCTCATCCTTAGCTCACAAGGATGTTGAGGATGCAGCGACCAAAGGAACCAACGAGTTTAAGCAGGAATCGAACCGCAGCCTGGCGATCACCAGTCAGGGACGTTACCACATAGACCACCACGATGATTGAATAAATGAATGATTGGTAATTATATAGCATCATGACATCAATCATTATTAATGCCGATTGGGAAATGCATAATGAATGTCCATACCATCTGTTTACTTTCTCCCAACTCGGTTGAAATTGGTGCTATTTTGATAGTGCCTCAAACATGTTTCTGCTTAATTTTATCCTTTTATGTAAGTCAACATTGCCACCTCAACGTTTCCCTTAATTTTTTTGTGGCTGCTGATGACTCAACACTAAAGTCAATTCTTTTTAACGAGGCAGATTTGCACCGACTCGCAGTGGTGCCCTTTTAGCTCGGAAAAGTTTCCTGATCGCTGATTGGTTGGGCAAGATATTTCTAACCAATCAGATACCAGGAAACTTTTCCGAGCTAAAAGGTCACCGCTGCGAGTCAGTGCAAAGGCGCCTCATTAAAAAAGATTGAGTATAGGATGAGGTTGCAGATACAACAAGACACTCGATCTTGCACGGGACTTGAATCCCAGTCCTGTAGATTGCCAGAGAGGAGTGATTCCAATAGGCCACCACAACCCTGAGGTGATTAGGTCATTTATTTAGAATTGAGAATAATTGGGAAAAAAGGAAATAAATGTAATGTAAAAGAAATGGAGATATTTTGGGACAGAATAAAAATATAAAATGGAATTAATTGAACCGTTGTAGGAAGTATTCTGCTCATCTATATAGAAACCACAAGGATATGGAGGTTTTCGTAGAGGAGCATCACCCCCGGCATGACTAAGGACATGTCTGAGATCTTTGTCCTGCAGTGGACTATAAACGGCCGCATTTGTTGTTGTTAGAACTTTTATTTACTTGATTATTTATTATTCACGCAATTATCTGACTATTATTTTTATTAAAGTGTATATAGTATGTGTATTTATATATATACGGTAGATATGTTAATATATATATATATATATATATATATATATATATATATATATATATATATATATATATATATATATATAGTGTGTATATGTGTGTATAGGTGTACATATGTGTATACATGTTTATATTATATATGTTTGTATATATGTATATATGATATATATATATATATATATATATATATATATATATATATATATATATAGTGTGTATATATATATATATATATATATATATATATATATATATATATATATATATATATATATATATATGTGTGTGTGTGTGTGTCTGTGTGTATATATATATATATATATATATATATATATATATATATATATATATATATATTATATATATATATATATGTGTGTGTGTGTGTGCTCGTATATCACAATAATTTTGTCATAATACATTATTTTACATTCCACCACAAACAAATACTTTACCTAAACATATTTTCATTTTATCCAAAATATGTTTCAGGCTCTCCTCATTTTTGTCCGAGAGCAAATTAGAAAGGAAGAATATTCGAGAGAAAAAAAAATCCTTTCTGTAAAGGATCTATTTTTGTAGGAAAGTCTGAAGGAGGAGAAGGAGGACCTTCATCTGAGGAGAAAACAGAAACTGTAAAACCGAACAAAATGGCTCTGGCCTCGGGCTACAGCAGCCTCTGATATTTTTGTAATAAAGTCTCTGAACTTTTTCGTAAGAATTCTCTTTGACAGCGCGGTATACCTTTATTTTTTATTTATATATTTTTTTTTTTATTGACAGCGTGGTATATCTACTTCTTCATTTATTTCTGGACCGCGGTATATCTTTTTTGACAGCGCAGCATATGTTCTTCTTTTTTCGACCGTGGTATATCTAATTTTTTTTTTTTTTTTGACAGCGTGGTATGTCCTTTTTTGACCGCGGTATATCTTTTTTTTTTCCTTCTTCTTCTTCTGACCGCGGTATATCTTTTTTTTTTTTTTTTTGACCGCGTTTTTTTTTTTTTTTTTTTTTTTTTTTTTTTTTTTTTTTTTTTTTTTTTTTTTTTTTTCTATCTCCGCCATATTTCTACGAAATAGAAAAATCGAAAATTACTGGAATAATGGTTCGTGTCTCTCCCTGAGCAATATGGCTTCCGTTGATAAAATTTTTCTTTGGGGTTTCAGGGTAGAAATGTATAAAGAATGTCATATAAAATTATCCTTATAATTACATAGCCTATTAGGAATAGTCAAGTTTGTTACATTATATAAACCAGAAATTATTACTTTTTTATATATATAATTTTTTCGACAAGATATGAGACTCAAATTCTACCTGTTTTTTTTTTTTAATATCAATTAATTATTTTGTTTTAGATTTGATGTTGTAATACATTACTTCATACGACTTTTGTAATAAGTTGTAAGTTGTATATTTTTTAAGTATCAATGATTTTTTTTTTTTTTTTTTTTTAAATTTGATTGATGTATTACAATACTACACGCTTAATGTTCACTCTTAAGCATAACTACTATCATATTGATCAATGTGAATAATCAACTAGTTTTTTTTTTTTTTATAAAAATATATGTATTATATCAAAATAAGGTACAACGTTCACTCTTAAGCGTAACTACTATCACACTAATTAATTCGAATAATGAACTAGTTTATTTTTTATAAAGATGTAATTATAAGATTAAAGATTAGCTTTAATTAGGTACAAAATCTATAATTATCATTGAAACCTAGTGCAAAATGTTTGCAACAATGTCTTGAAAGATCCAAACTACACGATTAATGTTCACTCTTAATAATAACAACCATCACATCCATCAATTTGAATAATCAACCACTTTCAATAATAAATATTCAATAATAAAAAATATTCAATAATAAAAAAAATATCTAAAATACAGAATTTTCATTGAAAATAAGGTAAAAATGTTTGCAATAATGTCCAGAAAAAGCCAAAAGATTACGAACTGAAAGCAATATATTAGTATACTTTGTACATTACTACACTGTTAATGTTCACTCTTAACCATAACTACTATCACATTAATCAATTTGATTATCAGCCAGTTTCTTTAATAAAGATTTGTGTATATTAAAAAATGCCTAAAATCCATAATTCTCATTGAAACTTTACGATTAATGTTCACTCTTAATAACTAGTATCACATTAATCAGTTTGAATAATCAACCACTTTCAATAATAAAGATTCATGTATGATAAAAAAAATATCTAAAATCCATAATTGTCATTGAAAATAAGTGCAAAATATTTGCAATCTGTCCAGGAGTCAAAAGATTAGGAACTGAAAACAATAATCTTCAATTTTGTATATTTATATATTTTGTATATTACTGCACGATTAATGTTCACTCATTATAACTACTATCACATTAAATAATGAATTGAATAATCAACCAGTTTCTTTAATAAATATTTATGTATAATAGAAATTATGTCTAAAATCCATAATTCTCATTGAAACTAGACGATTAATGTTCACTCTTAATTATAATTACTATCACATTAATCAATTATGATAATCAGAGTTTCTTTAGTAAAGACTTATGTATAATAAAAAAATTTAAATCTATAATTGTCATTGAAAAACAAGTGCAAAATGTTTGCAATAATGTCCAGAAGGAGTCAAAAGATTAGGAACTGAAAGAAATAAGCTTCAATTTTGTATATTACTATATTTTGTATATTACTGTTCACTGTTAACCATAACTACTATCTTATCAAACAATTTGAATAATCAGCCAGTTTCTTTAATAAAGATTTATGTATGATATAAAAAAAATCCAAAAGTGTCATTGAAAAACCAGTGCAAAATATTTGCAATAATGTCCAGGAGCCAAAGGATTTCTAAAGTCTAGACTCATCATTGAAAAACAAGTGCTAAATGTTTGCAATAATGTCCAGTAGAAGCCAAAATATTTCTAAAATCTATAATTGTCATTGAAAAACAAGTACAAAATATTTGCAATAATGTTCAGGAGCCAAAAGATTTCTAAAATCTATAATTGTCATTGAAAAAACAAGTGCAAAATGTTTGCAATAATGTTCAGGAGCCAAAAGATTTCTAAAATCTATAATTGTCATTGAAAAAACAAGTGCAAAATGTTTGCAATAATGTTCAGGAGCCAAAAGATTTCTAAAATCTATAATTGTCATTGAAAAAACAAGTGCAAAATGTTTGCAATAATGTTCAGGAGCCAAAAGATTTCTAAAATCTATAATTGTCATTGAAAAACAAGTGCAAAAAGTTTGCAATAATGTCAAAGAAAAATCCAAAAGATTAGAAGCTGAAAAGCAATAATCTTCAATTTTGTATATTACTATATTTTGTATATTACTGTTCACTGTTAACCATAACTACTATCTTATCAAACAATTTGAATAATCAGCCAGTTTCTTTAATAAAGATTTATGTATAATATAAAAAAAAATCTTAAATCCATAAGTGTCATCGAAAAACCAGTGCAAAATATTTGCAATAATGTCCAGGAGCCAAAAGGTTTCTAAAATCTATAATTGTCGTTGAAAAACCAGTGCAAAATGTTTGAAATAATGTCCAGAAGCCAAAGGATTTCTAAAATGTATAATTGTCATTAAAAAAAAGTGCAAAATGTTTGCACTAATGTCCAGAAGAAGCCAAAAGATTTCTAAAATGTATAATTGTCATTGAAAAACAAGTGCAAAATATTTGCAATAATGTCCAGGAGCCAAGAGATTTCTAAAATCCATAATTGTCATTGAAAAACAAGTGCAAAATGTTCGCAATAATGTCAAAGAAAAACCCAAAAGATTAGTAGCTGAAAAGCAATAATCTTCAATTTTGTATATTACCCCTAATAATGGCAACTGCCTCATCTCGTTTGTTGCTTTCGATTGTGTGTGGCACTATTAGGAGTGGAGAGACGAGGAGTGCCAGTCCTCATTTTCCGCTTGCCTGTCAATATCTTTCATGATGCGTTTGCGTCATGCCTGTATTCTCCTCCTCAAACTGCCCTATATTATGGGGGCCCTATCACAAACAATCAGGTACCGTGTCATATCTTCAGCTGCTGTTATTATTAGGATATGTTTTAATTTTTAATTACTTCTCTTGTAGTGTATTTATTTAATTGTTTCATTTCATCAATGGACTACTTTTCCTTAGTAGAGTCCATGGGCTTATAGTATCTTTCTTTTCCAACTAGGGTTGTAACTTAGCTAGTAGTAGAAACAACAACAACAACAAAAACAATAATAATAATAATAATAATAATGGAATAGAGCCGGGAGTAAATAGGCTGGCAAATGAGATGGTGCGGTATGGTGGAAATGTAATATGTTTATAGGTGACCGTGATGGGTAAGGTAATTTCAGATTCGGAAAAGTTCCCCCCATAAAGCTTAAATGTTGTATACAGGGAAAAATGATAGGTGAGTTCACAAACTGAAGAAAAATTTGCTATTATGTGTTTATAAGCTTTGTAAAGTAGTATTATGACTGATGAAGACAAACAACTTAAAAAGTGCATATAGAAATATAAACAACACAAGAGTTAACTACTGCACTGTAATTGTTCAGTGGCCACGTTCCTCTTGGTAAGGGTAGAAGAGACTCATTAGCTATGGTAAGCAGCTCTTCTAGGAGAAGGAGAAACTAAAATCAAACCATTGTCCTCTCGTCTTGGGTAGTGCCATAACCTCTGTACCATGGTCTTCCACTGACTTAGGTTAGAGTTCTCTTGCTTGAGAGTGCACTCGGGCACACTATTCTATCTTATTTCTCTTCCTCTTGTTTTGTTCAAGATTTTATAGTTTATTTGGGAAGTATCTATTTTGATGTTACTGTTCTTAATATATTTTATTTTTCCTTGTGTTCCTCTCCTCACTGGGCTATTTTCCCAGTTGGAGCCCCTGCTTTTCCACCTTGGGTTATAGCTTAGCAAGTAATAATAATAATGATAATAATAATAATAATAATAATAATAATAATAATAATAATAATAATAATAATAAGAGACTCGTGTGAGAAGAAAGAAATTATAAGCAAAGTATTTTCTGTTTATGCAAAGTGTATTTTTATTGAGGAGGCAATTGCTTAGAAGCATTATTAAGTTTGAATAATGGAAGAGAAGCATTGTTAGTTGATAATGTAAGACGATAGTGTGTTACCTCTGCCTAGATATTGTGTTTCATGGAGAAATATTCAGATTTTTTTTCACATTAAGATATTCATTCTTGCTTTAACTCGTCTTCTGAAGACGTGCGCAATATAGAAAATAAAAAAATCAATAATAATAATAATAATAATAATAATAATAATAATAATAATAATAATAATAATAATAATAATAATAATAATAATAATGATAATAATAATAATAGAATATTACTGTAGTTGCTGTTGCATTATTATTATTATTATTATTATTATTATTATTATTATTATTATTGTTGTTGTTTCTTGTTGTTATTATTATTATTATTATCTATTATTATTATTATGATAATGATAATGATGATAATACAGTAGAATATTGCTATTGTTGTTATTGCATTATTATTATCTATTATTATTATTATTATTATTATTATTATTATTATTGTTGTTG
>NC_090744.1:117979511-117982011 GCF_036898095.1 Palaemon carinicauda | reverse complement strand
ACTAACCCAAATTGAAAAAAATAGATATATTAAATATAAGTGAAACATGGTATTCCCAAGAGACTGGCAGTGATGACCAGATAAAGGGTTTCCAAACTTATAGATCAGACAGAAAAAATAGGAATCAAGGGGGAACCGCAATATATGGAAGAGACATAAATCAAGGAAAAGTCTGTGAAAAATACAGCAACACAGAAGGTGAATTGATTGCGGTAGAATTTGAATTTGAAAAACTAGTGAATATTGTAGTTTTCAGACCCCCAAATACTAAGGAGTTTGACATAATAATAGAAAAAATAGATGATATATGTAGAAACCATAAAGACTGGAATATACTCCTATCCGGAGATTTTAACTTTCCTTTCGTGGATTGGAAAGAACGGATAGAAGAAAGTGGTTGTATGTATACATATAAAAAAAGAGAGTAATAGTAGCGCAGAAGATAAGAGGCAATTTGAAAAGCTTCAAGATATGCTATTAGAACATAATATGCAACAAATAAACCACATTGCAACAAGAAAGGAAAATGTCCTAGATCTAGTATTTGTGAATGAGGTGAATTATGTTAAAGAAATAATAGTGTATAACACGGGAATTTCAGACCACAATGTCATAGAATTGATAGTTCATTCCAAAGCAAGTGATCACAGAATTAATAAAAGCACAAAACTTTGGGAAGGATATGGAAAATATAATTTTTACAGTAAGAATATAAAATGGACAGAAATAAATGAAGAACTGAATAAAGAATGGAAAAATGTATTTATAAGTGATAATATACAGGTAAATACGGACATACTGTACAAAATACTGGAGAAAATTGTTGAAAAATATGTACCGAAAAAAAACAATAAACAAAAGACGTGCATACCAAGAGACAGAAGGATCTTATTTCAGAAAATTAGAAAGTGGAAGAAAAATCTTGCAAAAGAAAAAAATGTGTGGAAAATGAGGGAAATAAAATGTAAGATAGAAAATGCAGAACAAAAGATTATACAGTCAAAAGATATGAAAAAAGGGACTTAGAAGAAAGGACACTTCAAAATATAAAAAGAAACCCCAAAGTACTTTACTCCTATGCAAAAAAGATGAATAAAAGGAGAATAGAAATAGGCCCTCTAAGAATTGAAGGACGGCTAACGAATGAAAAAAAGGAAATATGCAACATATTAGCAGAAAAATATAAGAGTGGGTTCACGCCAAGAATTGCGAATGAGAATAATGAAACAGAAATGAGAGAAGAAAATGTTGAATATCTAACGGATATAGATATTAATGAAGCAGATATTGTCACGGCTATAAACGAAATTAAAAATGGATCGGCAGCCGGACCAGATGGAGTTCCAGCGATTTTGTTAAAAAAAACTGCAAACACTATCGCGAAGCTGCTTGCAATACTGCTAAGACAGAGTATAGATATGAGCAAGATATATGTTAAACATAAATTAGCTTATATAACCCCTATCTTCAAAAGTGGATCAAGACTAGAGGCAAGCAATTATAGACCTGTTAGTCTAACATCACATATTATGAAAGTGTATGAGAGGGTAATAAAAAAGAAAATAATGAACCATTTGGTCAAAAATAATTTGTTTAATATGGGTCGACACGGTTTCGTACCTGGAAAAAGTACACAGACCCAACTGATAGCACACTATGAAAACATATACAAAAATATGATAAATGAAAAAGACACAGATGTGATCTATCTAGATTTTACAAAAGCCTTTGACAAGGTAGACCATAACATATTGGAGAAAAAAATGAGAAAGCATAATATTGTGGGAAAGATAGGAAAATGGGTAAAAGAATTCCTGCAAAACAGAAAACAGATAGTGGTTGCAAATGACGAGAAATCAGATGAAGCCCAGGTAATATCTGGTGTGCCACAAGGTACGGTATTAGCTGCACTGCTATTTGTTATTATTATCTCAGACATAGACTGTGATGTTGAAAACTCCGTAGTGAGAAGTTTCGCCGATGACACAAGAATAAGTAGAGAAATTACTTGTGATGAAGATAGGAACTCACTACAAAGAGATCTAAACAAAATATATGAATGGGCGGAGATAAATAGGATGGTATTTAACTCCGATAAATTCGAATCAATAAATTATGGAAACAGAGAAGGAATGGTGTATGCATGCAAGGGACCTAATAATGAGACAATCACAAACAAGGAAGCAATTAAAGACCTTGGTGTAATTTTAAATAGGAATATGTTATGCAACGACCAAATAGCAACACTGTTGGCTAAATGTAAAGCAAAAATGGGAATGTTATTCAGACACTTTAAAACAAGAAAAGCTGAACACATGATTATGCTTTACAAAACTTATGTGCGTAGTACACTCGAGTACTGCAATGTGATATGGTACCCACACTACCAAAAGGATATTGCGCAAATAGAGAGTGTACAAAGGTCCTATACTGCTAGAATAGAAGAAGTTAAGGACCTTGACTACTGGGAAAGACTGCAATTTTTAAAACTATAAAGTCT
>NC_090744.1:117961574-117964074 GCF_036898095.1 Palaemon carinicauda | reverse complement strand
ATATATATATATATATATATATATAATATATACTATATATATATATATAACTAGCCATAATTTTTTTACGGATCGCGTACACTAGAATTGGGATACCATAAAAACCAGGATTAAAAAGAATCTATGAAGAAACATAAGCAGCATATGGGAATATACTACTGTATATATGCCGATATATATCTGGGTCAAATAATGGCCCAGCCTTCCTCCAAACAACGGCAAGAAAATGTTATCCATTTTCCAAGCTGGACCACAATAATGATTCTAAGATTTAAAAAAAAAAAAAAAAAAAAAAAAAAAAAAAAAAAAAAAAAAAAGATTGCATATCCCAAGAAAGAGGACACATCTTGCGAACGATATTTACGAGGTTTCTTGCACGATACACCTATTTTCGTTCACCTTCCCGCTTGAATTTACGGTGCCAGATGTATATACAGCTGTTAAAAATAGGTTTTGGAGGGATACCACACAAGTGGGGTGTTCTTTTGATGCTCGTAAACACCCAGTGATTGGAAATACCTTCTAAGGCTTTTCGCGATTTTGGTAATCGAATTAGGACGGGGTTTCTTCAATGGCATTCAAGGATGCCGTTGTTTTCACACCTGAGTCAAGCAACACAGTGATGATGATGATTTTTTTTTTAAAGAAAACTCTATGAATAAACCTAAGACAACATTTTATTATGCCCAGTTACAAAAAAAAGAGAAACAATGAATATTATATTGTTTGTCTTTTCATGATTCTTTTTAGATGTACCACTTTTGGAAAAAAAATTAGATATAGTATAGAGTTTGTACATAATTGTTCGGATATAGGATAGTGTTTATATATAATTGTATTTTAAGAATAACATGTTAAGGATAATTTTCAAAATGACAATGATATAGTATATATTGTATCACTTGTTTAAAGCTGGAAAAACTGTTTGCCATTTCATGATTCTTTTTAGAACTCATACCCATTATGAAGAAATTAGATATTGGATAGTGTTTATATATAATTGTATTTTAAAAAACATGTTGAGAATAATTCTCAAAATGAAAATGATATAGTATATAGTATCCTTTATTTAAAGCTAGAAAAACTGTTTGCCATTTCACGATTCTTTTTAGATGTCACACCACTTTTGAAAAAATAAATAGATAATAGGATAGTGTTTAAATATAATTGTATTAAAAAAAAACATTTTAATTAATAATAATTCTCAAAATAACAATGATATAGTGTATAGTATCCCTTGTTTAGAGCTAGGAAAACATGTTATAATGCCCATTTACAGAAAAGGGAAACAATGAATAATGTATTGTCCTTTCATGATTATTTTCAGATGTCATGCCCCTTTTGAAAAAAAATAAATAGATAATAGGATAGTGTTTGTATATAATTGTATTAAAAAAAAAACATTTTAATTAAGAATAATTCTCAAGAATAACAATGACATAGTGTATAGTATCCCCTTGTTTAAATCTAGGAAATCATTTTATAACGTCCCAGTTAGAGAAAAGGAAAACAATAAATAATATATATTTGTCATTTCATGATTCTTTTTAGATGTCATAACCCTTTTGAAAAAATAAATAGATAATAGGATACTGTTAAAATATAATTGTATTTACAAAACTAACATGTTGATTAAGAATAGTTTTGAAAATGTCATACCCTTTTAAAAAAAAAATAAATTTAGGGTAGTGTTTAAATATTGAATTTAAAAAAAAAACACGTTGATTAAGAATAGTTATCAAAATTATAATGATATAATATATAGTATTCATTATTCAGATTGTAACTTGTTCTATGTCGGCCAAACATCCAAAGGCATTTCTGTCATAAGACCGCCGATCTTTAAATAATGTTTTGGCTTCTCGCTGGTTAGGATTAAGTCATATAATCGGCTGGTTACGGACAAGTAAAATCACCCAAGTTAATGATATACCAAAAGAAATATCGTTGAATGATCTTTATTATCCTGTACATAAGACCACATTTTAAATCTAAATCCTGGTCTGTTTTCCATTAATCCTGTATTATCCTCTTATCTAAAATCTGACTTATCTAGGATTATCAAGAAACTGACAGCTGGGGGAAGTATTCTCTTGTTAAATATGATGTCTTTGTATATTTATTCTTATTGTGAGCCCATCGATGTACTATAATTAACTCCAATCAAGTCTTTTCATATTTCTTTCGTGGCTATATACATATTTTATTCTCATCACGTGTCAGCTTACACGATCTCTACACATAGATACATACGCACACGTGTAGAAATATATATATATATATATATATATATATATGCATGTTTGTGAGAGAGAGAGAGAGAGAGAGAGAGAGAGAGAGAGAGAGAGAGAGTGTACATATAATCAGACTATGTAGCAACTAAAACAAATATGAAAAGTGTAATAATAAAAAAAAAACATACATGGAAACAGAAAATTAACTTCAAAATTAAGACCAAATCAGGATTTTTCATCCTTTCACATTCCCATCTTCTTGTATG
>NC_090744.1:117941574-117951574 GCF_036898095.1 Palaemon carinicauda | reverse complement strand
CCAACAAGGTGAAAATAGCCCAGTAAGGAAAGAAAACAAAAAAATATATAAACTACAAGAGAAGTAATGAACAATCAAAACATAACATTTTAAGAACAGTAACAAATTTAAATTAGAACAAATTCGAACAAATAAACAACAAACGCGAACTAGAGAAAAAGAATTTTTAAAAATGAAAATAAGTGAACACACCAGAATAATGGTTCAGTGGTAGCGAAGGACTGAATAGGAAAGGGATGGATGAATAGAGAAGAAATTGCCTTTGCAAATTTATGCTTAGCAGAGAAAATTGCGGAATGTCACCGACAGAGAGAGAGGGGGAAATGAATGAGGGGAAATTCGTGGACGTTGCGCGAGAGAAAATGATTTTCTCCATAACCTTCAGGACTCGAGACAATAATTACTTGGGAGTTCATACAGGCATTTACATCGAAGATTTATTTGCATAGTTAGTTCTATATCCACCGTTGTATTTCTTGTAGTTGGAAAAAATAGATCGGAGCGCTACATTAATAGTCCATTGTATTTTGAGAAATGATTTTTCATGGATGAATATACAGAAATTTTTTTTTTATTCCTCGCTATAATAATCAGGAATTTTAAGTTTCCGACAAATACTGTATAGCGTTTCTATCAGCATTTCAATAATAAACAATTTTAACTAGGATAATTTTCACTTTCGTTGTATTTATAATGTCTACTGTATAATAAAAAGCAAGTGTCTGGCCGTGTGTGTGTGTGTATATATATATATATATATATACAATATATATATATATATATACATATAAATATGTATATATAATGTATATTTATATATGTATATGTATATATATATATATATATATACACACAATATATATATATACATATATAATCTATATATATATATATATATATACACATATATAATCTATAAATATATATATATATATATATATATATGTATATATATATATATATATATATGTATATATGTATATATTTATTTATATTTTTTTTGGTCCCGCTCAGGTCTCCCCGTCCCTCGTATAGGGGGGAGGGGGAAAGAGGAGTAGTCATACCATGGTGAGAGGGGGGGGGGGCGTGTGCGTTTATGTGTATACCTAAATATTTATCCGTCGTTTTTGACGGGTCGTGTACAACAGTAACATATAATAAAATAAACACGGGTTGTCACAAAAAAAAAAAATCTTTTATTTTCATTCCGTCTCATTTTTCAAAAAATTAGTATGGTGACAGAATGAAAATAGAAAGTTAGTTGTTTTCTCTGTGGACACTGAAAAATCAATGATTTCGTAATGCATAAAAAAAAATAAAAAAATAAAAAAAAAATAAAAAAATAAAAAAATTCAACCACACGTCCATTATCTATGACTAACATTCCAATTTGTAATATAACCACAGCGTGGTCACAAACAAAAAATTTCAATGCATAAAATGCATAAATGCAAATGTCATGTTTTTATTGTTACGTCTGTGTTATTTCAAAACAAAACATTATAATATCTTTGTCGACTTTAGTTTATTCACGTTTAGTAACTTCTGATGGATACCGTATTAAAATTTAATATATGATTTAATTATGAATTCTTGTCTCTTATTCCTAATTGTTCTATTTTATTATACATTCCAGTAATATTAATATTAATTAATTTCTCAAAAAATTAATTAGTAATCATCCAATATTAGAAATCACTTATTGTTACTCAAGTTGGATTTGAAGTACAAGAACATCATTTTGATCATTCTTTTAATTACGTCAAATTTATTCTCTGTTATGTTGTTAGCTTTGATTTTGTTGATACATAGCAAAGACAAAAAAGGTCTTTATGGAACAGGGAATTACTTCAAGTAACAGCGTGAAGACAATAAAGATCTTTATGGAACAGGGAATTACTCCTAGTAACAGCGTAAAGAGAATAGAGATCTTTATGGTACAGGGAATTACTCCTAGTAACAGCGTGAAGCCAATAAAGATCTTTATGGGAACAGATAATACTCAAAGTAACAGCGTAAAGACAATAAAGATCTTTATGGAACAGGGATTTACTTCTAGTAACAGCATCAAGACAATAAAGATCTTTATGGAACAGGGAATTACTTCAAGTAACAGCGTAAAGACAATGAAAAACTTTATGGAACAGGAATTACTCCTGGTAACAGCGTAAAGATAATGAATATCTTTATAGAACAGGGAATTACTCCTAGTAACAGCGTAGAGACAATAAAGATCTTTATGGAACAGGGTATTACTCCTAGTAACAGCGTAGAGACAATGGAGATCTTTAAGGAACAGAGAATACTCCAGGTAACAGCGTAAAGACAATAAAGATCTTTATGGAACAGGGAATACTCCTAATAAAAGCGTCAAGACAATAAAGACCTTTATGGAATAGGGAATTACTCCACGTAACTGCGGGAAGACAATAAAGATCTTTATGGAACAGGGAATTACTCCACGTAACTGCGGGAAGACAATAAAGATCTTTATGGAACAGGGAATTACTCCTGGTAACAGCGTAAAGATGATGAATATCTTTATGGAACAGGGAATTACTCCTAGTAACAGCGTAGAGACAATAAAGATCTTTATGGAACAGGGAATACTCCTAGTAACAGCGTAAGGACAATAAAGATTTTTATGGAACAGGGAATTACTCCTAGTAACAGCGTAAAGACAATAAAGATCTTTATGGAACAGGGAATACTCCTAGTAACAGCGTAAAGACAATAAAGATCTTTATGGAAAAGGGAATTACTCCTGGTAACAACGTAAAGACAATAAAGATCTTTAAGGAACAGAAAATACTCCAGGTAACAGCGTAAAGACAATAAAGATCTTTATGGAACAGGGAATTACTCCAAGTAACAGCGTAAAGATAATAAATATCTTTATGGAACAGGGAAATTACTCCTAGTAACATCATAAAGCATAATGATATGTTAATGAGATCATCAAAAGCTTTCTTTGTAAAATCGAAAAAGATTTTTTTATTGCTATAATTGTAGAATAAATGTACATATAATAAATACCATGTCTTTATGATGTCAGATATCTTTCTCTTTTATAAAGAAAAACTGTGGATTATCATCTTATCATTAACTTGTAAATCATTTCTGTGTTTTAACTAAGTATAAATGGAACTAAGTTTTGCCAGACTGGGGTTCGAGTCACGCTCAAGGTCGATAGTTTCTTGTAGTGTTTGTAACTTCCCCATCCTTGTGAGCTAAGGATGGGGGGGGGATCAGCAGCCATTGCCTGACCCTCCTTGTCCTAGCTTGGGTGGAGAGGGGGGCTTGGGCGCTGATCGTAAGTATATATAGTCATTCTCTGGGACATTGTCCTGTCCTCTGCCTCTGCCATTCATGAGTGACTTTTAAACTAGAGTCCCCTTTTTACGATTTGTTGCTGCCAAAGGACATTTCAATCACTAAAATATGAGAAAAACAGTTGAAAAATGTACAAATCTTTTAGAATACAATAAAATTCCCTTTAGAATATATTATTTTGGTAAAAATTAGGAATCTTGAAATGGTCTGGCTGTGTTATAAACTTTTTTGGGTAAGAATCATGAGAAGCTGGCTTGGTTATATGCTACAGTGGAGTAAATGCCCAAAAATAATAAAATACCTAAATTTTTCCATTTTCAAAGGAAATGCGTTTTGTAAAAGACAAATCAACAATTAGTATATTTTTTTTTCAACCATAATGTTATCATCTCATCAAGAAAAACTAAACCACTTTAAATAATAAGAATAATCCTTAACGAAATAGCATTTCAACATAATCCTCTCTCTCTCTCTCTCTCTCTCTCTCTCTCTCTCTCTCTTCTCTCTCTCTCTTTTCAAAATAGCATTTAGCATAATCTCTCTCTCTCTCTCTCTTTCTCTCACTCCTTTTCAAAATAGCATTTAGCATAATCTCTCTCTCTCTCTCTCTCTCTCACTCTCTCTCTCTCTCTCTCCTTTTCGAAATAGCAATTCAGTATCTCTCTCTCTCTCTCTCTCTCTCTCTCTCTCTCTCTCCTTTTTTTAATAGCATTTCAACAAATCCTCTCTCTCTCTCTCTCTCTCTCTCTCTCACTCCTTTTCGAAATTGCACGTAGCGTAATCTCTCTCTCTCTCTCTCTCTCTCTCTCTCTCTCTCTCTCCTTTTCGAAATAGCATTCCAGCATAATTGCTTCCTGGAACTCTCTCTCTCTCTCTCTCTCTCTCTCTCTCTCCTTTTCAAAATAGCATTTAGCATAATCTCTCTCTCTCGCTCTCTATCCTTTTTGAAATAGCATTTCAACATAACCCCTTCTCTCTCTCTCTCTCTCTCTCTCTCTCTCTCTCCTTTTCGAAATAGCATTTCAGCATAATCTCTCTCTCTCTCTCTCTCTCTCTCTCTCTCTCTCTAACTGTATCAGCGAATATGAAAATTAGTGAAAAGTGATCAGCCCCATTATGCAAATGACTTCGCCCATAAATGCCACGAATCGACTGAATATGTAAATTCATTTTGGTATTACCTCTTGCCTACCCTTTTTGGAAATTGTAATCTTCACTCGGGAAAGAGAATTGCAAGATATTTGTTTCCTCTAATTTTTTTTTTTTTTAAAGGAAAAAATTTCAACTTCGCATAATGAGAATTGATTAGTGTTTTATGTTGCCAAGACTTACGTTCGTTAATATAACCTTCTGGGCTTTATTAAGCTTATGATTTTCTATGATGTTTAGAAGAATATGGTATAAATCTTTATTTTAATAAATCGTTGATACACAGGGGAAAGTAAATGATGTATTGGTTGTATATCATGTGTATATATATATATATATATATGCATATATATATATATATATATACATATATATATACATATATATACTGTATATATATATATATATATATATACAGTATATATACATACATACATATATATATATATATATATACATATATATATATATATATTATATTGGTTCATTAGAATATAAAAGAAATATTCGGTAAAGTGTTATCATATCCATTTTTTGTTAAATCGTATTAAGCGTTCACAAATATATTCATTTATTCACTCCCGTAACTATGGACTTGTTAGCCAGTTAATACATCTTTATAATCCCCTATTCAAATTTTCCAACAATATCCCTTAAAATAAACTCCCCCTTTTATCAAGAGTATCCAAAAGTAATCCTCGTCCTATACTTAATATATTTTATTTCATTTTATTTTTCTTTATTTCTTTTCCTCACTGGGCTATTTTCCCTGTTGGGGCCTCTGGGCTTATAGCATCCTGCTTTTCCAACTAGGGTTGTAGCTTAGCATTTAATAATAATAATATTAATAATAATAATAATAATAATAATTTGCACAGACTCGCAACGGTGCCCTTTATGCCCGGAAAAGTTTTCTGCTATCTGATTGGTTAGAATTATCTTGTCCAACCAATCAGCGATCAGGAAACTTTTCAGAGGTAAAAGGGCACCACTGCGAGTCAGTGTAAATGCGCCTCATTAAAAAAAATTGACTATAGTATCTCTCCTCCATTTCTCCCTTTTTTCATTTTTCCCTGATTCCAAATTTTGTATACGTTTCCTCTCCCTCATTAAAATGTAAATGACATCTGCATATATCGTCCGAATTTATCTACCCTTTCGGATTAATCTTTCCAGGAATTCTGAAGCACTATTGGAGAGCAGTTGCCTAAAGCACCTCTTTCTGATACTGTTCTACACACTGGATTTTCAAACTAGACTCTCTCTCTCTCTCTCTCTCTCTCTCTCTCTCTCTCTCTCTCTCTCTCTCCTGAAATAGTTCTACATTCTATTTTTATTACTAGATTCTCTCTCTCTCTCTCTCTCTCTCTCTCTCTCTCTCTCTCTCTCTCAACGTGGTCAAACACACTGGTTTTGATACTATTCTCTCTCTCTCTCTCTCTCTCTCTCAACGTGGTCAAACACACTGGTTTTGATACTATTCTCTCTCTCTCTCTCTCTCTCTCTCTCTCTCCTAAAAGTGGTCAAACACACTGGTTTTGATACTAGAGTCTCTCTCTCTCTCTCTCTCTCTCTCTCTCTCTCTCTCTCTAAAAGTGGTCAAACACACTGGTTTTGATACTAGAGTCTCTCTCTCTCTCTCTCTCTCTCTCTCTCTCTCTCAAAGTGGTCAAACACACTGGTTTTGATACTAGAATCTCTCTCTCTCTCTCTCTCTCTCTCTCTCTCTCTCTGTATCTTTTTGAAACTTCACCACACTGATTTTTAATACTAGACTTTTTCGCTCTCTTTTGTCTTTTCATATCGTTTCCAATATGATTTTTACATCGCTTTCAACTGAGTTACTTTACTTCAAAATATCATACACCATTTCGTAATATCTTTATTTGTTCAATCTTTGGAATATAAAACTTTATTCTGTATGTTTCTTTTCCAAAATCAAGAATGTTCAGAATTCCCAATAACGAAAACGTTATTCTTTGTTCTTCTACTTTGTCTATTGTGCCTGATTATTGTATGACGAATTGCCTGATATATATATATATATATATATACACATACACACACAAACACACACACACACACACACACACACACACACATATATATATATATATATATATGTGTGTGTGAGTGTGTGTGTGTGTTAAATTTTGCACATTTAAACGTGTTTTTCATATTCAAATAAGCTATGTGTTTTTCTCCCTTAATATCTAGATTCTCTCTATACCTCGGTATCAGAGACCCAAAAGGGAATCAACTCAAAGATAATAGCTTCTGGCCAGCCGGGGAATCGAAGCCTGATCCCAGAAACTGGGACGACAGTGACATACCATTTAGCCACAAATAGTAAACGGTATGTCACTTTCATCCTAGTTTTTGGGACCAGGGTTCGATACCCCGGCCTAGAAAGTGCCAAATGGCTTCGGAAATAACGATTGAACAGAGAAACAAATAGTCGAAAATCGGAAAAATAAACATAAACATAAAAGATAAAAGCATAAAGTAAAATAAAGCAATCAGAAACTTCCTTAAAAAGAAACATCTCGAGGCTCCCTCCGAAGAAGCTTGAAGTTAGTGAGATTTAGGAGCAACGTCTAGCACGAAGTCTGTGAGATTTAGCAGCACCGTTTCTCCCGTTCCCTTATATTACCTTTTACGTAATTCGATTCTACAGTTACAGCTGCTGCCAAGCCCTTTTAGGTGACAGCTCCCTACACGCCCCTCTTCCTAAATTCGTATCTTCCTTGAGAGTGTTGCCGATATTATTTGCTCCAGTGAAAGCGATGGAAAGTGGTGAGGGTGATACTAAGTGAATAAGGGAAGCTGTGGAAGGAGTTGATGTTTGCTTATATTTGAGTAACATATGTGAATAAAATCATTCTATACTTTGTCAGAAGATTTGTTTTTACCATAAAGTTTTTTATCTCTTTACCTTCTTGTTTGGTCAAAAGGGGGAGACGATTAATGATTAAACTTCTAATAACACAAAATCTACATTTTTAATTGCCAAACGTCATAAAATACAAATCAATGAATAATCTATATCACAGCTTCAAGTAAACTCTAAGATCATATTCATAAAATTTATGAAAAAATCGATGAAAAATACACGATTTTCAATGCACACTTCATTAGATAAGTAGAGAGAAAGGAACAGAAAAGGGGATATTAATCCTATCAACTAGACTACTACTAAATTTATATGAAGCCTTAAATCCCGATTGATTGATTGATCATTAGTTATCTGGCATCCTGACCTATAAGGTCATTGACACCGACATTAAATCACGAGAAGAGTGGTAATCCATCATGCTCATCTTATCAAACTTTCCTTCTGAGAAATAAACGTTAGTCAATCCCCACGTGGCTCTGATATCCTTAAAGATGAAGAATAGAATCGCCCAATTAATGGTATAAGGAAGTCCCTAATTGGTAAACATGCCAGGCTTATGGAACAAGTCTAGTTCTCTGAAACGGCAGTGAATTGTTGATATAACTCATCAAGGAAACAAAATCGAAGATTTGCTTTTCTAATGAGGTGAATTGAAGTGGATTATTGGAAAGTTAATAAAGGGCTCATTTTCTCAAGAGTTAGCTAAGAACGTCGAAGCGTCTGGAGTGCCCTAAATGGCTGAGGTAGTCAGACTTGGAAGATTCTTCAAGTGGCTATGAAAGCCAGAAACTTGAAAGATTTTCAAAAGGCAATTCTTAGAATATTGTGGGTGCTCCAAGTGGCTGAGAATATTGGAACATTTGAAGATTCTCCAGATTGCTGAGACCATAATAACATTAATGTTACGTATGTGCATCTTGCTTAGACCCGAAGAATTTTGAAGATGCTCCAGATAGCTGAGGTCACAATAGCATTAATGTTACATCTTGCTGAGACCCCAAGAAGCTTTGAAGGTGCTCCAAGAGGTTGAGACTGTCAGACCATTATAGATTCTTCAAGGGAATGAGCACGTTAAGACCTTTGAGGGTGCTTCAAAAGGCTAAGACTGCCAGAACCTTTATAGGTGCTCCAAGGGAATGAGAACGTCAAGACCTTTGATGGTGCTCCAAGAGGTTGAGACTGTCGAAACCTTTATAGGTCCTCCAAGGGAATGAGCATGTCTAGACCTTTGATGGTGCTCCAAGAGGTTGAGACTGTCAAACCTTTATAGGTATTCCAAGTACAGTTCAGACTGTCAGGACCTTCTAGGTGCTCCGAGTAAATCAGAACGTCAAGACCTTTGATGGTGCTTCAAGAGGTTAAGACTGTCAGAACCTTTGTAGGTGCTCCAAGGGAATGAGCAGGTCAAGACCTTTGATGGTGCTCCAAGAGATTAAGACTGTCAAACCTTTATAAGTATTCCGAGTAAATGAGAACGTCAAGACCTTTGATAGCGCTCCAAGAGATTAAGACTGTCAGAACCTTTACTGGTGCTCCGAGTAGATGAGAACGTCAAGGTTTTGATGGTGATCCAAGAGGTTAAAACTTCCAGAACCTTTATGGGTGCCCATAGTAAATGAGAACGTCAAGACCTTTGACGGTGCTCCAAGAGGTTAAGACTGTCAAACCTTTATAGGCATTCCGAGTAAAGTTCAGACTGTCAGGACCTTCTAGGTGCTCCGAGTAAAGCAGAATGTCAAGACCTTTGACGGTGCTCCAAGAGGCTGAGACTGTCAGAACCTTTATGGGTGCTCCAAGGGAATGAGAACGTCAAGATCTTTGATGGTGCTCCAAGAGGTTGAGACTGTCAAACATTTATAGGTATACCGAGTAAAGTTCGGACTCTCAGTACCTTCTAGGTGCTGAGTAAAGCAGAATGTCAAGACGCTGGAAGGTGCTCCAAGAGGTTAAGACTGTCAGAACCTTTGTAGGTGCTCCAAGGGAATGAGCAGGTCAAGACCTTTGATGGTGCTCCAAGAGGTTGAGACTGTCAAACCTTTATAGGTATTCCGAGTAAAGTTCAGACCGTCAGGGCCTTCTAGGTGCTCCGAGTAAATGAGAATGTCAAGATCTTTGACGGTGCTCCAAGAGGTTAAGACTGTCAGACCCTTTGTAGGTGCTCCAAGAGAATGAGCAGGCCAAGACCTTTGATAGCGCTCACAGAGATGAGAACGTCAAGCTTTTGATGGTGATTCAAAAAGCTTAAACCACGAACACATTTGAAGGTCCTGTAACTGGCTGAGACTTCTAGAGCCTTTGAAAAGGCTTAAAAGTGACAAAGACCAAGATCATTTTGAAGGTTCTCTAGGTGATGTGATCCATCAGAAATTTTCAAGTAGTTGATCTGCCAGAAAATTTTCAAGTTCTCTAAGCTGATACCAGAAATTATGAAGGTGGTCCAAACAGCTGACAATAAGAGCACATTTGAAGGGTATGTAAGTGGCTAAAACGATTAGAATCCTTGATGGTCCTACAAGTGGTTGTGAACACAAAAACCCGAGAAGGTGTTCCATTTGGCTAGGACTCTTACCATTTCCAGTTATATGAGAACTTTGAAATAATTTTAATATTGCTAGGACTTTT
>NC_090744.1:117934074-117936574 GCF_036898095.1 Palaemon carinicauda | reverse complement strand
AAAAGTTTCCGGGTCGCTGATTGGTTGGACAAGACAATTCTAACCAATCAGCGATCAGGAAACTTTTCCGAGCTAAAAGGGCACCGCCGCCACTGATAAGTCCTGCTTAGGAGGAGGAGGAGGATAGGGACAAATGATACATTTATCCACATAAATACTACATCTCATTCACGGGGGGAAGTAAATGATGTATTGATTGTACATAGCTAGATGAGACTCTAGCTATGGCAAGCAGCTCTCCTAGGAGTAGGGCACTCCAAAAATCAAATCATTGTTCGTCCTTCTCCTCGCCAGGACTTATCAGTGGCTCCAACGGGGAAAATAGCCCAGTGAGGAAAGGAAACAAGGAAAAATAAGATGTTTCAAGAACAACATTAAAATAAATATCTCCTATATAAACTATAAAAACTTGAACAAAACAAGAGAAAGAAAAATTAAGATAGATCAATGTGCCCGAGTGCACCCTCAAGCAAGAGAACTATAACCCAAGATAATGGAAGACCATGGAACAGAGGCTATGGCACTACCCAAGACTAGAGAATAATGGTTTGCTTTTGGAGTGTCCTTCTCCTATACTCCATTTCTTTTAGCGATGCATATTTGCACCGACTCGCAGCGGTGCCCTTTTAGCTCGGAAAAGTTTCCGGATCGCTGATTGGTTGGACAAGATAATTCTAACCAATCAGCGATCCCTTTTAGCTCGGAAAAGTTTCCGGATCGCTGCTTGGTTGGACAAGATAATTCTACCCAATCAGCGATCAGGAAACTTTTCCGAGCTAAAAGAGCACCGCCGCGAGTCGGTGCAAATATGCCTCGCTAAAAAAAATGGACTATAGGAGAAGGACACTCCAAAATCATACTATTGTTCTCTAGTCTTGGATAGTGCCATAGCCTCTGTACCATGGTCTTCCATTATCTTGGGTTAGAGTTCTCTTGCTTGAGAGTGCACTCGGGCACATTGTTCTATCTAATTTTTCTTCCTCTTGTTTTGTTCAAGTTTTTATAGTTTATATAGGAGATATTCATTTTAATGTTCTTAAAATATCTTATTTTTCCTTGTTTCCTTTCCTCACTGGGCTATTTTCCCTGTTGGAGCCCCTGATAAGTCCTGACGAGGAGAAGGACGAATGGAACATGTATCCAGATAAATACTACATCCCATACTATTATCATTATTATTATTATTATTATTACTTGCTAAGCTGCAACCACAGTTGGAAGAGCAGGATGCTATAAGCCCGGGGGCCCCAACAGGTAAAATAATATTTTAAGAACAATAATAACATTAGAATAAATATCTCCTATATAAACTATGAAAACTTTAACAAAACAAGAGGAAGAGAAATTAAATAGAATAGTTTGTCTGAGTGTACCCTCAAGCAAGCGAACTCTAACCCAAGACAATGGAAGACCATGGTACAGAGGCTATGGCACTATCCAAGACTAGAGAACACTGGTTTGATTTTGGAGTGTCCTTTTCTTAGAAGAGCTGGATACCATAGCTAAAGAGTCTCTTCTACCCTTACCAAGAGGAAAGTAGCCACTGAACAATTACAGTACGGTAGTTAACCTCTTTAGAGAAGAAGAATTGTTTGTAATTTCAGTGTTGTCAGGTGTATGTGGACAAAGTAGAATATATAAAGAATAGGCAAGACTATTCTGTGTATGTGTAGGCAAAAGGAGAATGAACCGTAAGCGTAACCTGGGTTTTTTTCAAATTCATTAAAAAAATGCCACGAAAGAAAATCAATTATAGCGAGAATTTGTTATAGAAAAACTATATAAAGAAATTCTATAATTTGTAAAAAAAAAAAAAAAAAAAAAAAATAACAAACTGACAATGCTGATCAAACAGATTATATACCAGTATGTCAAAACCAGACCAATTCTTGAATCAAAGGCAAAATTCCCTCAAACTGACACTTTAAACAAAATCAATGATTAAAAAAAAAAATATTGAAAATGGTCATAAATTTTTTATGAGTCTCCATGACAATGAATAATTTATGTTGAAAGGAAACCTAACATAAGAACAAAAACTATATTGTTCACACTAACTTGTATAAGTTGATTGATCATTCATTTGATTTGTTCTCTCTCTCTCTCTCTCTCTCTCTCTCTCTCTCTCTCTCTCTAAGATCGGAGATACCTTAACGGGGTGAAAGGGTTTGCCCTGGTCAGCAAAATTGTACAAGTCGGGGCCGCCTATAACTAGGTTGATTTGCTGTGTGCGATCAGACGAAAATCTCCCACCATCGCCAGTCCGCACTGGCTAGCATGGTGATGAAAAATTACCAAACACCCGATATGTACAAGGACACGTCTGAGGCATTTGTCCTGCAGTTGACTAAAAACGGCTGCATTTGTTGTTGTTGTATGTGTATATATGTATATATATAAATATATATATATATATATATAAAAAAAAATATATATATATATATATATATAAATCACTTACATATGTTATGTGTGTATATACTGTGTGTATATATATATA
>NC_090744.1:117926574-117929074 GCF_036898095.1 Palaemon carinicauda | reverse complement strand
TTTTTCTCTGTTTTACCCTTTCTCTTGTCGGCTCTTTCTTTCCGAGTGACATTCATGGCTCCCGATATAGGCTAGACTAGAGTATGGTTTTTAAGCAACTTTTTAGAAAGTACGTTAATAAGGTAGAATTAGATCTGGTGCCAGTTTTGATAATGGAGGTATTAATTTATTCGAAATGATTTGTATATAGCTTAAGTTACTTTTGGTCTATTATGTACGCATATACACGCACTCACGCACAAACGTGCACACACATATTAATATATATATATATATATATATATGTATATATATAATATATATATATATATATAATAAGTGTACATAGTCTTTATGTATGTATGAGTATATGTGTGTGTGTGTATATATATATATATATATATATATACACACACACAATAAGTGTACATAGTCTTTATGTAGGTATGAGTATATGTGTGTGTATATATATATATATATATATACAATAAGTGTACATAGTCTTTATGTAGGTATGAGTATATGTGTATATATATATATATATATATACAATAAGTGTACATAGTCTTTATGTATGTATGAGTATATGTGTGTATATATATATATATATATATATATACAGGATGAAGTTAAAGGCTGCCAAAACTCAAAGATTGAATATTAATAACCTGATCTTTTGATTGAAAATACTTGTTTAACTACTGACATTTTCATTGACAATGATTGTTCAAGTTCCTGTTGTTAATTTACCATCTATGAGTGATTCCTTGTGAAAAATATCCAGAATTTCTTTAACTTCTTTTCGAGATTTGAATAATATTATATATATCAAGAGGCTTTCAAGATGTTTTAAAGGACTGTCAATCCTGATATGTTTTAGTAACATTATTCCGCAATATTTTGGTTATTTTTCTCCCGTCTAGTTTTAACTTTAATAAAATCTTAGTGAATTATAAATGCTTATTAATATTATCATTATTTGCTAAGCTATAACCCCAGTTGGAAAAGCAAGATGCCATAAGCCCAGATGCCCCAACGGGGAAAATAGCTCAGTGAGGAATGGAAACCAGGAAAAATAAAATATTAAGAACAGTAACAACATTAAAATAATTATTTCCTACACAAACTATAAAAACTTCAACAAAACAAGAGGAAGAGAAATTAGATAAAATTGTGTGTCCGAGTGTACCCTCAAGCAAGAGAACTCTAACCCAAGACAGTGGAAGACCATGGTACCAAGGCTATGGCACTACCCAGGACTAAAGAACAATGGTTTGATTTTGGAGTGTCCTTCTAGAAGGGCTGCTTACCATAGCTAACAAGTCTCTTCTACCCTACCAAGAGGAAAGTAGCCATTGAACAATTACAGCGCAGTAGTTAACCCTTTTGGTGAAGAGCAATTGTTTGGTAATCTCAGTGTTGTCAGGTGTATGAGGACAGAGGATAATCTGTAAAGAATAGGCCAGACTATTCGGTGTACATACTTATGCCTGGATATTAACTCCAGCACCGTTTCTCGATTGGCTTTTAATGCTTGCTTTTAAGATCTATCATGCTTCTGAACATGCTTTGCATACGGATTTAAGCAACCTTTATGTAGTACAAGCTACGCAGGTACTTCTAACAGTGAAGACTTCTTTAAATACCAAATTTAATTGTTCTTTGACAGACTTAATGAATAATCTTCCCATCCAAAATAGTCGAATCAGCGTAATCCGACACCAGCAACTCTTCACTGTATAAATAATAAGTATCTGTTTAATTAACATTCTTACCTACCTGGTGCTCCCTCCGGTGCCTTAGATGACCGCGGAGGTAGCAGCAGTAGGGGGATCCAGCGTTATGAAGCTTCATCTGTGATGGATAACGGGGGAGGGTGGCCTATGGCACCCTAGCAGCACCAGCCAAACTCGGTTGGGTTCATTGTCAGGCTAGGAGGAACGTAGAGAGGAGAGGTCCCCCCCCCCCATTTTTTTTTTTTTTTTTGATGTCGGCTACCCCCCAAAACTGGGGAAGTGCCTTGGTATATGTATGTATGTACCTTCCTTAATATATTTTTTTTTAATTTCACTAGCGTACTATAATCTTTATTTCTCCAATTTTCTTTTCCGAATTGGAAAACTCAACCATAGGGCCCTTGGGATTATAGCATACCCTTCATCAAGCCATATATAGGGATTGGCGGATAATGACAGCAATATAAATCAAGACTTTTTTTATCATATCGGTAAAACATTACCAAAACGACATTTCTAATGTCTTAATTTGTCAGGCTCTATTGCAGGGAGATTCAAAAAATCCTACCCACATATTTATTCCAAATTGCGTTTCTCCTTCCTTCTCAATGGCCATGTTTCCTATCCATATTTGAAAATTAATTCATATATCTTCTATCATATATATCACCTGAGATGCCACAACCCACCACACCTAGTCCAAAAATCACCTCCCAGGCAGCTATTATAGTACTTAAATTTTTAAATCTCTCTCTCTCTCTCTCTCTCTCTCTCTCTCTCTCTCT
>NC_090744.1:117922492-117924992 GCF_036898095.1 Palaemon carinicauda | reverse complement strand
TAGTAGTAGTAGTAGTAGTAGCAGCAGCAGAAATATTACTAGGTATTAATTGTTATTTTAGAAAGAAAATTAGAAGGAAGAAGAATAGGAGCCTGTGGAAATGGGAAAACGGGAAAAATAAAGAATTTTGTGCATGTGTAGTAGTAGTAGTAGTAGTAGTAGTAGTAGTAATTGTTATTCTACAGAGAAAATGAGGAGGAAGAGGAAAAAAGAGCCTGTGGAAATGGAAAACAGAAAAGAACTTTGTACATGTGTACTACTACTAGTAGTAGTAGTAGTAGTAGTAGTAGTAGTAGTAGTATTAGTAGTAGGAAAGAGAACCGATGACATAGGGAGGGCGCAGTATAAGTAGGGGAACTGAGGAGGTGATTAGAATATTAACTAAGCCATTAGAATATATTAACACATTAAACCTGTGTTGCTGAGTTGGATATTGACTGTAATGCCATCAGCAGAAGTAACAACATTCACAGTATTAAGCTAAACGGAATGGTAGCTGAGGTGGCCTATATAATATAAAAGTACTGAATATTTATGTGACTAAATTTGATATGAATATTATAATAAAAAGATTATTTTATTTATTATTTATGTTACTAAATTTGATATAAATATGAAAAAAAATATTTTATTTATAAAAAAATAGTTGTACAGGAAATGAAGCAGCAGTAGCTCTTGTTGTCTTTAATACACTTTCATTCTCTTATTAATTAGTAAATATGCAATGATACTTCTCAATATATATATATATATATATATATACATGTGTATATATATATATATACATATATATATATATATATATTATACCTTCCTGAGTGGGGATACCTTAACGTAAGGAAATGGCTAGTGTATCACCATGATCAGCAAAGCTGTATGAGTCAGGGCCGCCCATACTAGGATGGTTTGCTGTGAGCAAACAGACAAGGCTCCCACCATAAACAATCCGCAATTGGCCACGTGGTGATGGAAACTGGTCAATCGCTAAACATGAATTGACATGTCTGAGGTCTTTATCCTACAGTAAACTAGAAACGCCTATATTTGTTGTTATTGTTGTTACTGTTGTGTGTGTGTGTAATTTTTTGTGTTTGATGTTTAAGTTCATGCAAATCAAAATTCAGTTTATTAAAATAACTGAAAACGAAAAAAAAAAAAATGGGGGAGAATTTTTTAACAAAACTGTTCACATAACTGTATTATTATTATTATTATTATTATTATTATTATTATTATTACTTGCTAGGCTATAAACCTGTTTGGAAAACCAGGATGCTATAAGCCCATGGGCTCCAACAGGGAAAATAGCCCAGTGAGGATAGGAAACTTGAGAAAAAAATAAGTAACATTAAATTAAATATCTCCTATATAAACTATAAAACTTTTAAAACTAAGAGGAAGAGAAATATGATAGATTAGTGTGCCTGAGTTTACCCTCAAGCACATCAAAAATAACTTCATTCAGTAATATAAGGAAACCTTTTTTTATCTTGTCGCTTTGATTTCCCTAAAATATATGTGAATATTCCATTAGTATTTTATTGTCGCTTTATATATAACTGATTTAAATTTATAAAAATTTGATACTAAAAAAATAAAGAAACTTTATGGATCTGTTTCCCTTTGATTTCCCATAACATATTTATGAATGTTTTATTCATCGCTTAATTATTCATTACTACATGTGAGAGCTCATTACATTCAGTGAAAATTAACTCACACCGTTTCTCTAATATAACTCATTAGCTCGACGTCTTCATTAATTCTGAAATCTTTGATCGTTTTCATTTCTTAGTTAAATTCTATAAGAAATTATTCTTAGCCTCAAAAGTTTAGTCTGTTTAATAATTTTTGCCATTACGATTATACATTTCCATCTCTCCTATATAATAAAGAGCAAGTGTCCGGTTTCATAAGTGTGTGTATATATATACATATATATATATATATATATATATATAAACACACATATATAAATAATTTATATATATATATATCCATATATATATATATATATATATATCCATATATATATATATATATATATCCATATATATATATATATATATATAAACACACATATATATATATAATTTATATATATAATTACATATATATATATATATATATATATATGTATATATATTAATTAGCCATATATTTTTTATACAATCATGTCTTGATTCCTTTACCGACCTCGGAATCAGAGCCGGTCAGAAACTATTGTCTTTGAGGGATTTCACCTGGGGCTCTGATCCCGAGGTCGGTAAGAGATTCCAGACATTAATGTATCAATAATATATGTCTTATTTGAATATGAAAAACACGTCTAAATGCGCAAAATTTATCATATATATATATATATATATATATATCTTATTTTCGATTAACAGTCAGCTCTCCCCGTCCTCGGCTAGTGAGAGAGAGTAGTCATACCTGGAGAAAGGGAGGTGCGTGCGTGTGTGTGTGTGTGCATATCAAATTAGATATTTAACCGTCA
>NC_090744.1:117917492-117919992 GCF_036898095.1 Palaemon carinicauda | reverse complement strand
TATATATATATTTATATATTTATATATATATATATATATATATGTATATATATATATATATATATATGTATATATATATATATATATATATATAATTAACAGGAAAAAACATGAGACATATGAAAAACAATAGTTTCCTCTAATCACATTCTTCGAATCTAAAGGGGAAATTTCCAAAAGGTACTGACGAACGAGAGAGAGAGAGAGAGAGAGAGGAGAGAGAGAGAGAGAGAGAGTGCATTTGATATTTATAAGATATTAATATGAGATTGGACGCCGGACATCTCTTAATTAATCATTCATTCACTTAATTATGTGATTTGAATATATCAATTTTGAGTTTGGGAATCGTATCTTAATGGAAAATGTGTCAGAATACGAAAAAAAAAATGTCTTGAAGAGTAATTACAATAATTAAAGTTTAAAACAACTAACTAATTTATTTTTAGTAATTAAATATCCTGAATAATATTAATGAGCACAAGGACGCTAGAGTTATTACGCGAATTATATGAAATCTTAAAATACTTGCCCACCAACCACCCGATGAGGTAATCTCGAATTATTCCAAAAGTTCCCTTTCCAAGATTCATGAGCGTGATTCATACGTTTAATTTGGATCATATCTCAAAGGAGTAAACTTGGACTAATCCTCTTAGAATCTTCTCGAGCGAATCGCAAATGCCCCGGACGTGCGAAAGCAAATTCTGCAGGTACGCCATCGCGGATATTGTTCTGCTTGATATCGTGTGAAGAATTTACTTATCGATATCGTGTGAAGTATTTACAGACCGATATCATGTGAAGCATTTACTTACTAATATCGTGTGAAGTATGTACTGACCGATATCGTGTTAAGTATTTACAGACCGATATCGTGTGAAGAATTTACTTACCGATACCTTAGGAAGCATTTACTTATTAATATCGTGTGAAGTATTTACAGACCGATATCGTGTGAAGCATATACTTACCGATATCGTGTGAAGCATTTACTTACCGATATCATGTGAAGCATTTCCTTACCAATATTGAGTGAAACATTTACTTACCGATATCGTGTGAAGCATTTACTTACCGATATCGTGCGAAGCATCTCCTTACCGATATCGTGAGAAGCTTTTACTTACCGATATCATGTGAAGTATTTACAGACCGATATCGTGTGAAGCATTTACAGACCAATACCTTGGGAAGCATTTACTTATTAATATCGTGTGAAGTATTTACTTACCGATATCGGTGTGAAGCATTTACTTACCGATATCATGTGAAGCATTTTTCTTACCAATATCGTGTGAAGTATTTACAGACCGATATCGTGCGAAGCATTTACTTACCGATATCGGGTGAAGCATTTACTTAACGATATCATGTGAAGCATTTACTTACCGATATCGTTTGAAGCATTTACTTAACGATATCGTGTGAAGCCCTTGCTTATCGATATCGAGTGAAGCATTTCCTTACCCATATCGTGTGAGGTATTTACTTACCGATATCGCGTAAAGTATTTACTTACCAATATCGTGTGAAGCATTTACTTTACCGATATCATGTGAAGTATTTACTTACCATATCGCGTACAGCATTTACTTATAGATATCATGTGAAGCCTTTACTTACCGACATCCGTATGAAGCATTTACTTACCGGTATCGTGATAAGCCCTTACTTACCGATATCGTGTGAAGCATTTACTTACCGATATCATGTGTAGCCTTTTCTTACCGATATCGTGTGAAGCATTTACTTACCGATATCATGAGAAGCACTTACTTACCGATATCGTGTGAAGCATTTACTTACCGGTATCAAGTGAAGCATTTACAGACCGATATCGTGTGAAGCATTTACTTACCGATATCATGATAAGCACTTACTTACCGATATCGTGTGAAGCATTTACAGACCGATATTGTGTGAAGCATTTACTTACCGATATCGTGTGAAGCATTTACTTACCGATATCGTGTGAAGCATTTACTTACCGATATCGTGTGAAGCATTTACTTATCAATATCATGTGAAGTATTTACAGACCGATATTGTGTGAAGCATTTACTTACCGATATCGTGTAAAGTATTTACTTAGCAATATCGCGTAAAGCATTTACTTACAGATATCATGTGAAGCCTTTACTTACCGATATCGTGTGAAGCATTTACAGACCGATATCTTGAGAAGCATTTACTTACTGATATCGTGAGAAGCATTCACGTACCGATATCGTGAGAAGCATTTACTTACAGATATCGTGTGAAGCATTTACTTACCGATATCGTGAGAAGCATTTACTTACAGATATCGTGTGAAGCATTTACTTACTGATATCGTGTGAAGCATTTACTTACCGATATCGTGAGTAGAATTTACTTACCGATATGGTGAGAAGCATTTACTTACCAATATCGGGAGAATCATTTACTTACCGATATCGTGTGAAGCATTTACTTACTGATATCGTGTGAAGCATTTACTTACGGATATCGTGTGACG
>NC_090744.1:117909992-117914992 GCF_036898095.1 Palaemon carinicauda | reverse complement strand
GTAATAATAATAATAATAATAATAATAATAATAATAATAATACAAGAAAGACGATCAAAACATCCAGACTTGAAGTTTAAAGGCCGCTCATGAATGACAGAGACAAGGGACAATGGCATTACCCTATCAAGCAGGACAATGGCTTAGAGACTAACCATATATATATATATATATATATATATAATATATATATATATATATATATACATATGAGGTAGTAGGTTGGCCAAGGCACCAGCCGCCCGTTGAAATACTACCGCCAGAGAGTTATGGGGTCCTTTGACTGGCCAGACAGTACTACGTTGGATCCTTCTCTTTGGTTACGGTTCTTTCTCTTTGCCTACACATACGCCGAATAGTCTGGCCTATTCTTAACAGATTCTCCTCTGTCCTCACACACCTGACAACACTGAGGTTACTAAACAATTCTTCTTCGCTCAAGGGTTAACTACTGCACTGTATTTGTTCTGTGGCTACTTTCCTCTTAGTAAGGGTAGAAGAGACTCTTTAGCTATGGTAAGCAGCTCTTCTAGGAGAAGGACACTCCAAAATCAAACCATTGTTCTCTAGTCTTGGGTAGTGCCATAGCCTCTGTACCATGGTCTTCCACTGTCTTGGGTTAGAGTTCTCTTGCTTGAGGGTACAATCAGGCACACTATTCTATTTAATTTCTCTTCCTCTTGTTTTGTTAAAGTTTTCATGGTTTATATAGGAAATATTTATTTTAATGTTACTCTTCTTAAAATATTTTATTTTTCCTTCTTTCCTTTCCTTACTGGGCTATTTTCCCTGTTGGGGCCCCTGGGCTTATAGCATTTTGCTTTTCCAGCTAGGGTTGTAGCTTAGCAAATAATAATAATAATAATAATATGATCAGCTGGGGTATTGATTGTACTCCCTCCTGAGTCGTCAGGGAACGTTTGCTTGAACCCCACAGTAACTAATTGAGTGATAATAATTGTGCTCAAATATGCAAAAACCTGAATATATATTTCTCACATCTGCCTCTTTCATGTGAGTTTTAACATAAAAGGAATTATGATGAAGATATGATGATTAAAAGCATTATTAAATACTTCAGAATATATGGATAACAAAATGCCTCAATAAATTTATAGAAGGAGGAAAGAATTAAAATAAAGATTCAGAGGACGCTATACACAGAATAAATAATACAGTTAAAATTATAGTAATTATAATATATATTGAGATACCAAAAAAAAAAAAATAATAAAAAAAAAAACACACACACACACGTAACAAAATATATCATACAAACATGACAGCACCAAATAGAAAAATAGAATTATAACGAAAAACAAATAGTAAAAAAAAAAAAAAAAAAAAAAAAAAAAAAAAAAAACAAAAAAAAAAAAAAAACAAAAAAAAACTGATCAAATCAGTTGTAGACTTTGACTTCCTAAGGAAGAACGGCATTTTCGCTTCCAGGGACCGGAAGAAGTGGCGGAGGTCTGGCAATAAAACAAGATGAATAAGCCTATTACTGATCTGTTCGACAGATTATGTCTTATGAGGGGAATTTGTCGTAGTACCCCTGTATGTCAGAGAGAGAGAGAGAGAGAGAGAGAGAGAGAGAGAGAGAGAGAAGAGAGAGAGAGAGAGAGAGAGAGAGAGAGATTATATATATATATATATATATATATATGTATATATATGTATGTATATATATATATGTATATATATGTATATATATATATATATATATATATACATACATATATGATAAATTCTATAAGTACAAAGTTGTATTGATACAAACTTAAACCTTAGTGAGTTATAGGATTTTAACTTATTGAAAGAATCCCCTTTAATATAGTTATTTTTCATAAATTACATATTACAATATATCAACGGAAGCTTTATAGCTTCAAAAAAAAAAAAAAAAAAAAAAAAAAAAGTAAATGAAAACAACATTAACAAAGACAATTACTAGAGAAATGCAGTGACAATTAATTACTGAAAGAATTACTAAGTTTGTGTTGATAAATAGTTACAACACTGACAATTGCTTATGTTTTTAATAATGGAATCCGCAGAAGTATTGTCTTCAAATAGTTGGCAAACTATTGGAAAGAAATATGAATAAATAAATAAATAAATAAATAAATAAATAAATGATTTAAAGGGAACCTGTTCAAGAAATAACTGAAGTCAATCTAATATCAGTTTCCGGTTAATAAAAATAATTAATTGAGGATCAGAGTCAAGATGATTTGAATGAAATGATTCTTTGTTCTTACGACGATCTCTAAAGTGCCAAAAGATATATGACTTTTTATATATAAATATATAAATCATGTTGTATATATATATATATATATATATATATATATACATTTGATAAATTTTTGCACATCTAAACGTGTTTTTCATATTTCAAATAAGCCATATATATTAATACATCAAAGTGGTATGGTCACTGGCACACAGGTATCCTGGACAAGGGTTCAAATCCCGGCCGGTCTGATACTATAGTCTTTGGGTGATTCCGCCTGGGGCTCTGATCCCGAGGTCGTTAAGAGAATCCACACTTTAATGTATTAATATATATGGCTTATTTGAAATATATATATATATATATATATATATATGTATATATATATATATACTTACATACAAAGAAACATGTGTGCATATATCATATATGTTGGCTTGCCTGTACGGTCGTGTGAGTGTCAAATAACCAACTAATCAATGAAACAAAAAAGTTAATAAAAAGCATCAAGTGTAAAAAGTAATGAAAATAAAACCTCCAAATAAAATTATGCATAGGGAAGTTAAAATAAAAAAAAGAATAAGGAAACGGAAAGGTGGACGAAGAAGAACACCAGACCTCTATCGCTCTTCCAGTGAATGTTTAAATGTTTATGAAATGAAAACCAACATTCCAGTCGGCACCCGCATTCATTTTACAGCTGTCAACCTCCGACGGAAATGTGCATTTTAATATGGCCGGAATATCACGGAATCTTTCCAGGCCAAACTCACAAACAGCGGCGGCAGAGATTTTAATCCAATTTTATGTTTAAAAAAAAAAAAAAAAAAAACGAGGTTTGAGTTCCAATGTTTAGTTTCATGTTGCATGTTAAGATACAAATGAAAGTATGTTTATGAACTCGGGAATGTTGCTAGATTTGCGTAATTCGCGAAATAGTGAGGTAAATGCTGGTTGAAGGAAGTTCTTTGCATATGTTTTCATTTTTCACTCTAATACTACCACTCGGTTTATATGTATTTCTGTGGATTTGCAAATGTTAAGAGAACAGCTTGTTCTTTTCTTTTGTTTACATTATTTTAATGTTCACTCTAATTCTGCCACTCTGTTTATATATAAATATATATATATATATATATATATATATATATAGATAGATATATATATATATATATATGTATATATATATATACATATATATATATATATATATATATATATCTGTCCATTTGAAAATGATAAATGAAGAACTTCCTATTTTCAGTTTACATTGTTTAAATTTTTTCACTCTAATACTGCCATTCTGATTATATCTATTTCTGTGTATTTGTAAATAAATAAGGGAATAGCTTTTTTCTTACATTATTTAGAAGTGTTACTCTAATACTGCCACTCAGTCCATTTTCATATGATAAGGGAATAACAAGCTTTTTTTACTAAGGGAATAGCTCTTTTTTTATTCATATGGTAAGGGAATAACAAGCTTTTTTAATAAGGGAATAGCTTTTTTAATTTTTTTTAATTTTTTTTTTTTACTCTAATACTTCGACAAAGTTCATATCTATTTTTGTGTATTTGCAAGTAAATAAGGGAATAACTTGTTATATTTTTTTTTAGATTAAGATGGTAATATACCAGAAAGAGTTCTCGCTCTTGGAATATTCTGTAAAAAAAGTAAGTGAACAAGAATGTAGTAAGCTTGAAAATAGTATGTTCTTTGATTTGTATATATTAAAGGCTGAATTTGATTTTGCATATTTTAAAGGATGTATTTGATAAGTGGGAAGTGAAATGGGTTGTAGGGTTGGTGGGTTAAGGTACCTGTTTAATGAAGTAGGTAGAAGGAGAGACTGTGCAAATAATAATTTAGTTTTATGTACTGTGCATCCGTCTTTAGAATGCAGGTGATGAGATTTACCTAGTAATTGTGTGGAATACGATGCATAGCTCAAAGCATTCATTGTCTTCTTTAGCTTTCTTCTTATTGGTTTGCAATGAGATAAATCATGACCGTGAGTGATAAAAAATTGTGTTCCTACATCAATACATACTATGCGTAACTACAATCACACACACACACACACACACACACACACACATATATATATATATATATATATATGTGTGTGTGTATATATATACATATATATATATACATATTTATACATATATATATATATATATATATATATAAATCTATATATACATATATGCATACATACAATTATACAATATATGCGCATAAGCATATATATATATATATATATATACACACACACACTGACATTCCAGAAAACACGACCTAATTCTGTTCCACTTCATTATCAGCCCAAGTTCCAACTCCGCTCTCATGAGCCCCTCCTCGCCTTTCGATTTACCCCGTCCTACCCGAGGTAAAACGTCCAAAGTTTCTCCAATAGGCATTTCACTTCGGGGGGAAAGAAAATTTCTGTCTCAACTTCGAGGGAAACATTGTTGTTCTAATAATGTCATACACAGCTTAGGGAGACTTTGGCTTTTACACTTCTTGAGATGAAGTTGAAACTGGCCAAAAGTTAGCTGAAGCTTGTGTGCGACTTTGAATGTCGTTTAAAGTTCTCGTTATGTTGGTTTTTGAGTCTCTCAATAGATGGAGTTGGTTGTCCTAGAGGGGGGGGGGGGCGTGTGAGTGGAAGAGGTTGCTTACTTGGTAAGTCATTTTAAATGTGGCTTTCTTGGGAGGGATAACTTTTCTATCTTTGTGCCATTTCTGTGTATAGGCTAA
>NC_090744.1:117897492-117902492 GCF_036898095.1 Palaemon carinicauda | reverse complement strand
ACGATCGTGTGACACATGGTTGGTACAACAGTATGAGTTAATTACCTTTTTTTTAATTGAAATTTTACAAGATTTGTTCGTCGAAACAGCTAAGAGAAAGAATGCAAACTCTTTGGAAAACTTCCTCTCCCCAAAAGTTATAATAATAAAAACCAGAAATTAAAAAAGAATAGCCGGGAAAAGAGTAATTTGGACAAACTTCGCCTTAAGAACCCCAAAAGGCTTCTCATCTTCAAAAGAATAGAAGGAAAAAAAAAAAGATGCCTCCCGCCGACCATCAAGTTGAACTATTTTAATATCAAGTGTTATAAAGAGCTCTCTCTCAAATTGCCCAAAGAGGTCCGGTCGCATACTTTGCATATCCTTCGGGAGGACGGCAGGAGCAGTTTCCTGTATCCTTATAAAAAAAAAAAAAAAAAAAAAAAAAAAAAAAAAAAAAAAAAAAAAAAAAAAACACTGGAATATTAAAAATTTAAGACGAAACCCGAGAAACCTTCATTACTTGCATCCTCTTTTTACCTTTCCATATCTTATTTCTCTTTCCTTAAACACTAGGAAAACTGGAAAATTAGAAACATAAGACAAGACCCTTGAAACCTTCATTACCTGCGATCTCGTTTTCCCTTTTCATATCTTATTTCTCTTTCTGGAAAAACTGGAAAATGAGACGTAAAACACAAAAGCAAGAAACCTTTACTATCTTGCACTCACTTTTCCCTTTTCATATCTATTTCTCTTTCTTACCACACTAGAAAAAAAGGAAAATGAGAAATATAAGACAAAGAGAAGAAAGCTTCATTACCCGCACTCTCTATTCCCCTTTTCATATATTATTTCTCTTTGTTTAAGCCCTGGACAAACTGGAAAATGAGAAATATCAGACATAAGCAAGAAACCTTTACTATCTTGCACTCTCTTTTTCCCCCTTTTATATCTTATTTATCTTTCTTTAGACACTGGAAAAACTGGAAAATGAGAAATATAAGACAAAAGCAAGTAACCCTCACTATCTTGCACTCGAATTTCCCTTTTCATATCTTACTTCTCTTTCTTTCAGGCCTGGAAAAACTGAAAAATTAGAAATTCAAGAGAAACCCAAAAAACCTTCATTACTTGCACTCTCTTTTTCCCTTTTCATATCTTATTTCTCTTTCCTTAAACACTGGAAAAACTGGAAAATGAGTAATATAAGACAGAAGTAAGAAACCTTTATTATCTTGCATTCACTTTTCCCTTTTCATATCTTATTTCTCTTTCCTTGAACACTGGAAAAACTGGAAAATTAGAAACATAAGACAAGAGAAAGAAACCTTTACTATCTGGCACTCTCTTTTTCCCTTTTCATACCGTATTTCTCTTTCCTTAAACACTAGGAAAACTGGAAAATTAGAAACATAAGACAAGACCCTTGAAACCTTCATTACCTGCGATCTCGTTTTCCCTTTTCATATCTTATTTCTCTTTCTGGAAAAACTGGAAAATGAGACGTAAAACACAAAAGCAAGAAACCTTTACTATCTTGCACTCACTTTTCCCTTTTCATATCTATTTCTCTTTCTTACCACACTAGAAAAAAAGGAAAATGAGAAATATAAGACAAAGAGAAGAAAGCTTCATTACCCGCACTCTCTATTCCCCTTTTCATATATTATTTCTCTTTGTTTAAGCCCTGGACAAACTGGAAAATGAGAAATATCAGACATAAGCAAGAAACCTTTACTATC
Source organism: Palaemon carinicauda (assembly GCF_036898095.1). Classification (NCBI taxonomy): domain Eukaryota; kingdom Metazoa; phylum Arthropoda; class Malacostraca; order Decapoda; family Palaemonidae; genus Palaemon; species Palaemon carinicauda. Next base: position 117,900,768 of record NC_090744.1, on the reverse strand, counting down.
TTGCACTCTCTTTTTCCCCCTTTTATATCTTATTTATCTTTCTTTAGACACTGGAAAAACTGGAAAATGAGAAATATAAGACAAAAGCAAGTAACCCTCACTATCTTGCACTCGAATTTCCCTTTTCATATCTTACTTCTCTTTCTTTCAGGCCTGGAAAAACTGAAAAATTAGAAATTCAAGAGAAACCCAAAAAACCTTCATTACTTGCACTCTCTTTTTCCCTTTTCATATCTTATTTCTCTTTCCTTAAACACTGGAAAAACTGGAAAATGAGTAATATAAGACAGAAGTAAGAAACCTTTATTATCTTGCATTCACTTTTCCCTTTTCATATCTTATTTCTCTTTCCTTGAACACTGGAAAAACTGGAAAATTAGAAACATAAGACAAGAGAAAGAAACCTTTACTATCTGGCACTCTCTTTTTCCCTTTTCATACCGTATTTCTCTTTCCTTAAACACTAGGAAAACTGGAAAATTAGAAACATAAGACAAGACCCTTGAAACCTTCATTACCTGCGATCTCGTTTTCCCTTTTCATATCTTATTTCTCTTTCTGGAAAAACTGGAAAATGAGACGTAAAACACAAAAGCAAGAAACCTTTACTATCTTGCACTCACTTTTCCCTTTTCATATCTATTTCTCTTTCTTACCACACTAGAAAAAAAGGAAAATGAGAAATATAAGACAAAGAGAAGAAAGCTTCATTACCCGCACTCTCTATTCCCCTTTTCATATATTATTTCTCTTTGTTTAAGCCCTGGACAAACTGGAAAATGAGAAATATCAGACATAAGCAAGAAACCTTTACTATCTTGCACTCTCTTTTTCCCCCTTTTATATCTTATTTATCTTTCTTTAGACACTGGAAAAACTGGAAAATGAGAAATATAAGACAAAAGCAAGTAACCCTCACTATCTTGCACTCGAATTTCCCTTTTCATATCTTACTTCTCTTTCTTTCAGGCCTGGAAAAACTGAAAAATTAGAAATTCAAGAGAAACCCAAAAAACCTTCATTACTTGCACTCTCTTTTTCCCTTTTCATATCTTATTTCTCTTTCCTTAAACACTGGAAAAACTGGAAAATGAGTAATATAAGACAGAAGTAAGAAACCTTTATTATCTTGCATTCACTTTTCCCTTTTCATATCTTATTTCTCTTTCCTTGAACACTGGAAAAACTGGAAAATTAGAAACATAAGACAAGAGAAAGAAACCTTTACTATCTGGCACTCTCTTTTTCCCTTTTCATACCGTATTTCTCTTTCCTTAAACACTAGGAAAACTGGAAAATTAGAAACATAAGACAAGACCCTTGAAACCTTCATTACCTGCGATCTCGTTTTCCCTTTTCATATCTTATTTCTCTTTCTGGAAAAACTGGAAAATGAGACGTAAAACACAAAAGCAAGAAACCTTTACTATCTTGCACTCACTTTTCCCTTTTCATATCTATTTCTCTTTCTTACCACACTAGAAAAAAAGGAAAATGAGAAATATAAGACAAAGAGAAGAAAGCTTCATTACCCGCACTCTCTATTCCCCTTTTCATATATTATTTCTCTTTGTTTAAGCCCTGGACAAACTGGAAAATGAGAAATATCAGACATAAGCAAGAAACCTTTACTATCTTGCACTCTCTTTTTCCCCCTTTTATATCTTATTTATCTTTCTTTAGACACTGGAAAAACTGGAAAATGAGAAATATAAGACAAAAGCAAGTAACCCTCACTATCTTGCACTCGAATTTCCCTTTTCATATCTTACTTCTCTTTCTTTCAGGCCTGGAAAAACTGAAAAATTAGAAATTCAAGAGAAACCCAAAAAACCTTCATTACTTGCACTCTCTTTTTCCCTTTTCATATCTTATTTCTCTTTCCTTAAACACTGGAAAAACTGGAAAATGAGTAATATAAGACAGAAGTAAGAAACCTTTATTATCTTGCATTCACTTTTCCCTTTTCATATCTTATTTCTCTTTCCTTGAACACTGGAAAAACTGGAAAATTAGAAACATAAGACAAGAGAAAGAAACCTTTACTATCTGGCACTCTCTTTTTCCCTTTTCATACCGTATTTCTCTTTCCTTAAACACTAGGAAAACTGGAAAATTAGAAACATAAGACAAGACCCTTGAAACCTTCATTACCTGCGATCTCGTTTTCCCTTTTCATATCTTATTTCTCTTTCTGGAAAAACTGGAAAATGAGACGTAAAACACAAAAGCAAGAAACCTTTACTATCTTGCACTCACTTTTCCCTTTTCATATCTATTTCTCTTTCTTACCACACTAGAAAAAAAGGAAAATGAGAAATATAAGACAAAGAGAAGAAAGCTTCATTACCCGCACTCTCTATTCCCCTTTTCATATATTATTTCTCTTTGTTTAAGCCCTGGACAAACTGGAAAATGAGAAATATCAGACATAAGCAAGAAACCTTTACTATCTTGCACTCTCTTTTTCCCCCTTTTATATCTTATTTATCTTTCTTTAGACACTGGAAAAACTGGAAAATGAGAAATATAAGACAAAAGCAAGTAACCCTCACTATCTTGCACTCGAATTTCCCTTTTCATATCTTACTTCTCTTTCTTTCAGGCCTGGAAAAACTGAAAAATTAGAAATTCAAGAGAAACCCAAAAAACCTTCATTACTTGCACTCTCTTTTTCCCTTTTCATATCTTATTTCTCTTTCCTTAAACACTGGAAAAACTGGAAAATGAGTAATATAAGACAGAAGTAAGAAACCTTTATTATCTTGCATTCACTTTTCCCTTTTCATATCTTATTTCTCTTTCCTTGAACACTGGAAAAACTGGAAAATTAGAAACATAAGACAAGAGAAAGAAACCTTTACTATCTGGCACTCTCTTTTTCCCTTTTCATACCGTATTTCTCTTTCCTTAAACACTAGGAAAACTGGAAAATTAGAAACATAAGACAAGACCCTTGAAACCTTCATTACCTGCGATCTCGTTTTCCCTTTTCATATCTTATTTCTCTTTCTGGAAAAACTGGAAAATGAGACGTAAAACACAAAAGCAAGAAACCTTTACTATCTTGCACTCACTTTTCCCTTTTCATATCTATTTCTCTTTCTTACCACACTAGAAAAAAAGGAAAATGAGAAATATAAGACAAAGAGAAGAAAGCTTCATTACCCGCACTCTCTATTCCCCTTTTCATATATTATTTCTCTTTGTTTAAGCCCTGGACAAACTGGAAAATGAGAAATATCAGACATAAGCAAGAAACCTTTACTATCTTGC
>NC_090744.1:117882492-117892492 GCF_036898095.1 Palaemon carinicauda | reverse complement strand
TTTCCTGTTATGACACGGTTGCATGATTGCAGCCGATAACCGACTGTATTTTTCTGCAATACGATAATTGTTTAAGTTGGTTTGAAGGGGAAAAAGCAGTTGTTTGGTCTAACCTAAAGCACAATAACAGAGAGAGAGAGAGAGAGAAGAGAGAGAGAGAGAGAGAGAGACTACAGAAATAAGAAAACAATTGAGATAAACTGTCGAAATATAAAAAAATTGAGAGCGAGACAGGGATAAACAGCCAAAATGAGAGAGAGAGAGAGAGAGAGAGAGAGAGAGAAGAGAGAGAGAGAGAGAGAGCGGAAAAGAAATTGCAGTAATACAAAATGAATAGATAAACTTCCCAAATTAAGAAAAAAAATAATTAAGAGAGAGATAAACTGCCGAAATAAGAAAAAAAATGAGAGAGAGAGAGAGAGAGAGAGAGAGAGAGAGAGAGAGAGACTACGGAAATAAGAAAACAATTGAGATAAACTGTCGAAATATAAAAAAAAAGTTAACGAGAGGGGATAAACAGCAAAAATGAGAGAGAGAGAGAGAGAAGAGGAGAGAGGAGAGAGATGAGAGAGAGAGATAAGAAAACGATTGAGATAAACTGTCGTAATATAAAAAAATTGAGAGCGAGAGACGGATAAACAGCCAAAATGAGAGAGAGAGAGAGAGAGAGAGAGAGAGAGAGAGAGAGAGAGAGAGAGATTAACATAAGAAAAGTTCTAAGATAAAAGTAGAGAGAGAGAGAGAGAGAGAGAGAGAGAGAGAGAGAGATAAGAAAACAATTGAGATAAACTGTCGAAATATAAAAACAAATTGAGAGCGAGAGAGGGATAAACAGCCAAAATGAGAGAGAGAGAGAGAGAGGAGAGAGAGAGGAGAGAGAGAGGGGGGGGAAATATTGCAGAAATAGAATATTAATAGATAAATTGCCGAAATAAGCAAAAATGAGAGAGAGAGAGAGAGGAGAGAGAGACGAGAGAGAGAGAGAGAGAGATAAAATGCCGAAATAAGAAAAAATTTCTGACCTCGAAGTCATCCTCAGCTTCTATAGATTTTTGTCATATTTGAGGATTCCCTTTCAAAAAGTCGTTCTTCATTTCACCATCTCATTTTGCTTCTACGTTCATAATTCGTAATACATTTTTCCTTATCCTGCAAGACCATATGTTTCTTTTATTTATTCAATTTTCTCTTAATTCTGACATGAGTCTTTTTATAGTTTATATATGACCTATCTGTTTTGACATTGTTAATAGTGTATATAGGACATATCTGTTTTGACGTTGTTACTGTTTTAGAATAATTTATTGTTAACTTGTTCTCATCATTTATTTATTTCCTATTTGCTTTCCTCACTGGGCTATTTTTCCCTGTTGGAACCCTTGGGCTTGAAGCATCTTGCTTTTCCAACTAGGGTTGTAGCTGGCTAGTAATAATAATAATAATAATAATAATAATAATAATAATAAAAATAATAAATTTGTTAAAGATTTTATAGTTTATATAGCGGATATTCAATTTAATGCTGTTTTTCTTCTTAGACTATTTATCTTTTTGCAAATAATTTTTAAATGGCTTCTAGTTCTACACCAACTTTGTTCCATAATCTTCAATCCACTTCACTATACCTTTTTGTTCACTTTTTTTTTTTTTTTTACTATCTTTCCATCTTCATGTATCAATATACATAACATGGCTGACATACAAAGCAAAACTTGTTCAACATCCTTTCATTTCTTTTTTCCTATTCTGTACTCCTCTGTTATTTTCATTCGTTTGTTCTTTCACTGTCTTTATTGATATAACTTCCCTGTTCTGTACTTACTTTGATCAATAGTTTTTTTTCTTAAGAAATGAGACTTTTTAACATAAATTTTATGTAGCGTCTTACTTTACAGTCCTTCCTTTCACTTTACTTTTTTTTCAAATTAAATTTTTGCTGCACCTTTTATTTGGCTTTTGCTGCTCTTTGTTTTAGTAAAAATTAGAAAATCGTTTTAAACATATTTCCTAAATCCAGAAAGATTGTTCTAATCTAATCTTTTATATATATATATATATATATATACACACACACACACACACACACACATATATATATATATATACATATATATATATATATATATATATATAAATATATACACATACATATATATATTTATATATATATATACATATATATATATATATATATGTGTGTGTGTGTGTGTGCGTGTGTGTGTGTACTTCTTTTCCTTTCACGCTTGTTGGGTAAGGGGGGAAAAGAGTGGTCATACCCTGGTGAACGAGGGGTTACCCCGAAAGGTTCACTCGGAAACCACAATCTCCCACAAATTGCTGGGTAATTGTTTACAGCAACTGTGCTCTCCATTTACTCCAAAATATGCAATCTTGCAGTTCTCATCTTCTTGCACAGTAATTAGGTGGTTATTTAAATTTTGGGAAAGCAATAATTAGCAAGATATGTTGAGGAAGGGGGGTAGGGGTTATAAAAAGAAAATAGCTCGGTTTCCTCACTAAACGACTTGGAACTGACATGTCAACATAGTCAACCAAACAGAATTCGTGATGCCAGCGTACATATGATATACTGTATATTCAAAATATACTTAATCAAAATTGAGTGATTACTCAAAAGTGTCACTATTTGTAAATTGCATATTTTATGGACACTTGAGTAATTAATCCATATTTTGAATATACAGTATATCAAATGTACGCTGGCATCACGAACTTCTGTTTATGTCCGCTGGCGTCACGAATTCTGTTTGGTTGACTATGTTGACATGTCAGTTCCAAGTCGTTTAGTGAGGAAACCGAGCTATTTTCTTTTTATAAACCCTTCCCCCTTCCTCAACATATCTTGCTAATTATCGCAGAATTTAAATAACCACCTAATTACTGTGCAAGAAAATGAGAACTGCAGAATTGCATTATTTTGAAGTAAATGGAGAGCGTGCTGTTGTGAACAATTACCATTTGCTGAACCAGCCTATTGTAGTTAGGAAAGGGGGAGGGGATGGGGTGGGTTGAATCTGAGCGTGTTTGCAGTAATTCCTGACGGGTCGCGTACACTAGCGTATTTTATTGTTACATTCACTGTTGGAACTTTACGTGCTATCAATCTACTACAGAAGGAATGTAATAACCAATATTTCTCTAGTTATTGGATTATTCTATTTTCCTTTTATGCTATAAATAGTATTTAACAATTCCCTTTCAATAATGCTTTTAGCCTATAATTTCTAACTTCTGTAATGAAATTTCCCAATCTTTGTCTCTCACTTCTTCTATCAATCCATTTTTTTATTATTTTATTTTCCTTTTTATATCTAATGTAATTTCTCCGTCTCATTTCTTTGCCCTTTTGATTCAGTCCTCCTCCCTCGTTCTCTCCTTTCTCATACCAATCCACCCTTTTTCTCCTATCTTCAACCTTTCTCTTTCCTATCTGGGATCAACTGACCCATTGTATACAAAGATCAAAGATATCCTCAAAGCAGGGTATTGTTATCCCTGCATCCTTAGGGTACTTCTTAGAGGTTATTTTTTCCTCGTCACTTTGAGAAGTTAAAAAAAAAAAAAAAAAAAAAAAAAAACACAGTTATTTGTGTGTGCGTCTGTCTTTGGACAGGATTCCGTCAAAACTACTCTACGGATTTTCAAGAATTTTTAACAAGAGACAGATCTCGGATCATGGACGACCCATTAAATCTCGGAGATGATCCGAATTAAAATCGCGATACTGAATCAACAATTTACCTTTCACCATAATATGCAGTTAGGCATATTGAAAGGTGGGTTGCATAGTCCGTAGAGTTTAGTTGGATGTTACAGTATCTTTATCCACGATCTCCATATATTATTAAAATTTATTATTATTATTATAATTATTATTATTATTATTATTATTATTATTATTAGTAGTAGTAGTAGTAGTAGTAGTAGTAGTAGTAGTAGTAGTATGTAGTAGTAGTAGTATTACTTGCTAAGCTACAACCCTAGTTTGAAAAGCAGGATGTTATGAAAAAAATAATTGTTTCGTCCTCAAACTGGAGTAAAACGTTGGCCATATTCATTAACAGACGTCTGAATTCTCTAACTGTTCTTGTTTTATTTCTGTTTAGGATTTGGGTGATGAAACAGAACAAATGCATAGAGATTAAAATTGGCTTCCATAACTGATATACTTAGAAATCGATAGAAGATAAATGTAACTTTTAAACTTACATGGTTGTAGGCATATAAAATGGGTATCTGTTCACGTAAGCAAAGAATTCATGGGAAACTAAATCCAACCAAACAACTGTATGATTTTATGTATGTACGTTAGTTGAATGATTTTATTGTAATATAGGTTTTATCTTACAGCAATGACGTGTAATTTGTAAAGGCTAATGCATAGTTTGGTGTCAGAGAAATATTACTACAATACTTTTTAATCTCCTATGTAAGAAAATTTCGCAATGAATAACCAACTAGTGGTCACGTATTATTAATAATCAATAATACTCATCAATATATACGAATAATCTACCTCTGACCAGTCGCTTTTCACCGCAAATAAACGATTAAATAAATTAATAAATCTAAATCAAAAGTCACATGAATACATTTTATCAATTTAAAATCAAAATCTTTATAGATTCAAAGAAATCCGGAAAAAGGTGTACTTGATTTGCTAAGAGAAACCTAAATAATAATAATAACAACAAAACAACAACAACAACAACAATAAAAATAATAATAATAATAATAATAATAATAATAATAATGATAATAATGATAATAATAATTATGGTAATAATAATAATAATAATAATAATAATAATAATAATAATAATAATAATAATAATAATACTATTATTATTATTATTATTATTATTATCATCATCATTATGATTATGATTATTATTATTATTATTATTATTATTATTAATTATTATTATTATTACTAGCTAAGCTACAAAAATAGTTGGAAAAGCAAGATGCTATAAGCCCAAGGGCTCCAACAGGAAAAATAGCAAAAATGATTTGCTAAGACATGTTAGCAAATTTCTCCCGGACACGAGCTTTCCGCAAAGAGCGTCTGCTCTCCGGAGTTCATTAGTGCAACAGAAAAATAAAAGGAGGATCCTATTATAGGAACCAAGGACTATTAAAAGGAATCCTTCGGGATATGTCAGACTTTTGGACGTCAGCGGATTTGAGATGATCCTTCTTAGCTCGAATGGAAGACCCTCATCTTCCAGTGAGGTTTCATATCAGAAACAATGTTTTTTTTTTTCTTTTTTATTAGAATTATATAATTTTTCTTTATTTTTCCTTTATTTCTTTATTTTGTTCACTTGCTATTTTTTTGTATTTTTGTACATATTAGGCTAGTTATATTTGAAAATCAATTTGTATCCAATAAATTATTTTCTATAAACTTATTCATTTCTAACTTATATTTCAAGCATATTATACATACTATTTATGTCATCTTGGCTCTTATTAATGGATACATACATACTATATACAAATATTTTATATTCATTTACATACACACATACATACATACATATATATATATATATATATATATATACAGAGAGAGAGAGAGAGAGAGAGAGAGAGAGAGAGAGAGAGAGAGAGATATTCTGACATGTATGAAAAATAATTGGACATGGGCGTGACAAGTAATGAGAAGGACAGATGGTTGGTGAAAAATAAGAATAACAGAATGGGTCCCTATAGATTGAAAAAGAAGCCGGGGAAGAGGAAAAGACGATGGATAGACGCGCTAAGGAAATTTGCTGGTATAAACTGCCTTAGAAAAATCATAAACAAACGTGAGTTTACGGACATGTCTGAAGCCTTTGTTCTGCAGCGGACTAATAACACCTGATGATGATAATGATGATATTTATGTAAGTCTGTATATATGAATTCGTTCATACAAACTTTCTTTTAAATTGAAAAGAAGCAGGACTCAAAAAGCAGGTAGCATGAATGTAAATATTTCGTAAATGACAACGCAAAACGAACAATAAACCCTGAAAGAAGAGATTTCTTTCCTACTCTCTCAAACAATAAAGGTAAAGGTGCCTGATTTCAGTTCCAGTTTCATAAGAATAGATGCTAACTAGAACGGTAGCCGGGCAAGCCAAACACCCCCTGTAGTGCCCAACCACAATAGTACCATCCCCAGTAAACTGCTTAAACTCACGGTCCCAGGTTGGAATCGATTAGCTGCCATGCGAATGACAGGCGACACGTTACCACTATGCTAGCGGGAGGCTAATAACTAAATCTGAAAAGGCACTTTTGATTTAATAGAATAGCCCCCACTGTGGTACCTAACCACAGCAGTAACCTCCACCGTAAAGAGCTTAAACTGACATTCCTGGGCTGGGGTCGATCTGTTGCCATGCGAATGCTAGGCGGATGTGTTACCACTGTGCAAGGCGTAGCCTCCCCACTAAACAGCTTAAACTCACGGTTCCGGGCTGGGATCGATCTGCTGCCATGCGAATGATAGGCGAACACGTTACCAATGTATTAGCTAGGAGGATAATATCTAAATGTGAAATGGCACTTTTAATTTAATAGACCAGTCGCCGCTGTGCTGCCCAACCACAGCAGTAACCTCCCCAGTAAACATCTTAAAATCACAGGCCCGGCCTGGTATCGATCTATTGCCATGTGAAAGATAGGCGGATACGTTATCACTGTACTAGCCAGGAGACTAATATCTAAATGTGAAAAGGCACTTATAATTTAATACTGTAGACACAGAAGGATAATGTCCTAGGTTCTATCCAGACTAAGATTTAGGGTTTTTTTAAGAGAAACATTCACTGCAGCTGCCCCAGATAAAAATAACAGACTTGTACTGACACAAGATCCTCCTCATAAGTTATTAGTGGATAGATACCATTTTAGAAGACTATAGAGACTATCTTATAAATACTATAGATACAGTTTAATAAAAGACTAACCTCATAAGGTGAAAAAAAATAAAATCTATTCAAGATGGTCTTTCACTAGATCATCAAACAATTCGCTGCGTCTTTTTACCATGAAATGCATATCACTGATTTGGAGGATTCACCTTCAGAAAGCTGCTCTTCTCGTCTATATTCTTTCCTATCTCCCCTCTTAAATCTTTTTCCTCTTCCTTTAATTCGTTTCGTGATTCAACTTCGTTCTTAGAAAAGATACGAAGGTTATCTTGTGATTCTTTTTCAAATCTAAGCTTTTATCTTCTCTCATTCCTACTGCTATCGTTCGCTGTTATAAGCCTGATCTTTCTCTAAGTGCTAGTACAGCTCTTTCGTTTCTTCTTCCTCTTCTTAATAATAATAATAATATTAATAATAATAATAGTAATAATAATAATAATAATAATAATAATAATAATAATGATGATAATAATATTAATAATAATAATAATAATAATAATAATAATCTATGCTCAGGGTTACCAGGATTTCCAAATGAGAAAAGGCCAAGGTCTGATCAATGCACCTTTAAAAGGCCACCCTGATACTAGAAAAAGGTCGAATATATAGCATTTAAGGCTAACCAATTTCAAAAAGGTCAAATTTACGTATCTAGCATGGAAAGAGGTCAAATTTGATTTTTTTTTTTTTTGGCCCGAAAAAGGACAACCTGGCAACCCTGTCTATGCTCCTTGTAACTTTAAGTTTTCATCATTTCAGTGTATCGTAGATTTCCCCTAATGCCTTTTTCTTCTTCCTCATGTTAAAATGTTTTGAGGAAATCCTTTAACAGGTTTTCCTGATTTCAAATTCTATAAAACAATAATATCGTATTATGTCCTTGACTTGAATTCTTTACCGATTCCACTTCATTTCCTCATGGACATTTTGTCAAGTCTCTTATCTCTTACCTCTTGGGAGTGTTAACTTTTCTCAGCATTTTTACCCACTCGGTATTCTTTTTATATCATTCCCACATTTTTGCCCAAGCTTTTAGTTCAGTATTATGTGAAGAATCTCTTATTTTGAAATATACGTTATGATTTTGCAGACCTTTTTACTAGTTGCATAAAAAGAAACAGCATTTTTTCAGATTTGAAGATAAATTTCCTTAAACAACAATGTATTTCTTTTTACACGTTTTCCATTTCAAAGATTTGTTGAAATTAACCCTCTAGTGTTTTATTCATTATCCAACCTCTTTAAATTTCATATATATACTTTCATTTTTAAATTTTCAACATAGGTATTCAAGTTTTCCCCCTTGCATACTCCACCTAACAATATCTCTTTCGCACTTCAGTGGATTTTTTTTTTTTGTTGTTGGGGGACCCGTCTTTATAATCTCCTACATTATTATCCTACTCCTTTGATTCCTTCTTCCTGACATTTCTTTTATACTATAAAAACGTTTGCTTCTTCCTTCTTAAACAAACGTTTGTTCCTTCCTTCTTGACAAAAAAAAAAAAAGCTTGCTTCTTCCTTCATAGCAACAAAACGTTTGCTTCTTGCTCCTTAACAACAACAAAAAAAACCTTTGCTTCTTCCTTAAAAAACGTTTGCTTCTTCCTTCTTAACAAAGAAACGTTTGTTCCTTCCTTCTTGACAAAAAAAAAAAAACCTTTGCTTCTTCCTTCATAGCAACAAAAGCGTTTGCTTCTTCCTTCTTAACAAGAAAAAAAAAACGTTTGCTTCTTCCTTAAAAAACGTTTGCTTCTTTTTCTTAACAGAAAAAACGTTTGCTTCTTCCTTTTAAAAAATAAATTTGCATCTTCTTTCTTAACAAAAAATGCTTGCTTCTTCCTTCTTAGCTAAAAACGTTTGCTTCTTCCTTCATAGCAAAAACCTTAGCTTCTTCATTCTTAACAAAAAACCTTTGCTTCTTCCTTAAAAAACGTTTGTTTCTTCCTTCTTAGATAAAAACATTTGCTTCTTCCTTCACAGCAAAAAAGGTTTGCTTCTTCCTTCTTAAAAAACGTTTGCTTCTTCCTTTTTAACAAAAAAAAAAAAAAAACTTTGCTTCTTCCTTCTTAACATAAAACCTTTGCTTCTTCCTTCTTATAAAACGTTTGCTTCTTCCTTGTTAATAAAAAACGTTTTCTTCTTCCTTTTTAACAAAAAAAAGTTTGCTTCCTCTTTCTTAACAAAAAACGTTTGCTTCTTCCTTCTTAACATTTATCCAATGCATTAGGGACCAGCTGAACCACTTCAACCGAGAATGAAATTTTTCCTGAGAGGAAATAGATTTTTACCTCGAAGAGAGTTTGAAAATCCCAAAGGGTTACAGCTCAATGCATCAAAAGCCTCCTAGAGCAGATGATTCTGTCCAGTGAGTAGGTCCAATACGAATTGTTTTTTAATTCTCATTTTTTGGAAATTTGGAAATAATGCAAAATGAACACGCACAGATCGCCCGGAGCTTTTGTCTATATGGTAGATATTTCTTTTACTAGCCTCTGGTTCTCCATATATTTTTTCCATATTGTTCTACCCCTTTAACTATAGATTTTGTTCTATTTTTTCTCTACCCTCATTTTATCTTCATGTATCAATATACGTAGTATACCTGACATCTAAAGAAAACTTTAATCTCATTTTTCTGTTCTTTTACTACTTCCCAGTTATTTTAACTGAAAAGTCTACGTCCTTGAGTACTTTAATATTCTGAAACTAGAAAAACAATGAAAGTTTAGACCTCCCTAAAGGTAGCTTATTTCTTGAAACCCGCTTGCCTTTCCTTGAATCAATTTAGACCGTAGGCGTATTTGAAGTATGTGTGACAATCATGTGAGAACTTGGGGTTAAAGTTTGGGTTAATTCAGTCGACCTTTTGCTTGACCTTGACCTTTGACATGGGAGTTTCAAAACTAATCATTTCCGTGATTAAGCGTAACCAATAATTCCTGAAATTTCCACTACATTATAAGTAAAATTGTCGCCAAGGAAGTTGTTCACAAACAAACGAACCGACAAACATGGGCGAAAACATAAACTACTCCCAACTTCGTTGGCGG
>NC_090744.1:117867492-117877492 GCF_036898095.1 Palaemon carinicauda | reverse complement strand
TCTTTTATAAGAAAGAATAATACGAATAAATAAATCATCTAGTGAATTTCGCAATCGTAAAATGTCCCCTTCCATTTTGTTGCCACAAACAAAGAATATATACTTTTTACCGCATCATTTAACCTTTTTTGGCCATCAGTAAATATTATCATTCCGAAGTAGTATTTAGGATGTGAAACCACATAATGTCGGAACAAGAAATATCATCTTAAAGTACTCCCTATATAAGGTTGGTTTTTCATTGTCTTGGGATTACCTCTTCTTCCGAGTGCCGCAGGGCGAAAAGGAATTGAGCTCTGGCCCCATTTACTTCCTAGTCACCAATTCAACTCCCTCCTCCCCTCCCCTTCTCAACCAGCCCCTTCGCTTCTTTTCTATTTTCCCCAACCATTTTTTTCGGTTCTGGAGAGATGTAGGACCCAATAGCTGGTTCTGTTTCTATTAGCAATTGCCAAAGCGGTTCGAGGACTTTTGAGAATTATATAAATTGAATTTGGTTTTTATAAGTATTAGTTTAATTCTGGTACAAAATTAAAATAGATGAGAGAATCTTCTACCTGCGAAGGTTTGAAAATGTAGGTCATTCTTGACCTACATGAACAGAAATCATAATAAAATGAAACAATATTTAAAATTGATGGGAAATTCTAAGGATACCTTAAGGAATTGTAAAATAACTGCACGTCATGACTTTTTCCATGTGTATGTATGTGTGTGTATATATATATATATATATATATATATACACACATGTATATATATCATAAATCAAATGGCTAATACAATAACATTTGTGCTGATTCAAGTGCCGTGTAGTGGTATGAAAAAGGCAAATCATATATATATATATATATATATATACACATGTATATATATCATAAATCAAATGGCTAATACAATAACATTTGTGCTGATTCAAGTGCCGTGTAGTGGTATGAAAAAGGCAAATCATATATATATATAAATATATATATATATATATATATATATATATACTGACGCTAATAACATGACATTTGCGATGATTCAAGCTTCTGGCAGCATTATGAAAAAAGGCAAGAAATGAAGTAAAATAAATATACATTACTTTGATAACATAAGAGATATTTATACGGTAGAGCCAAATTATAGCAAGGGGGGAGAGAGAGAGAGAGAGAGAGAGAGAGAGAGAGAGAGAGAGAGAGAGAGAGTATAGCTTGAAGGTCAATCTTCATGATCTTCACAAGAAAACAGATATCTCACCATTTAAGCTATTCCTGATTTCGGATACAATTTTAACAGAATACTGGATTCCGGAAGCATTCCACTTCTGCTGAATCTCATGCTTGAATAAATCTCTGTTTCGATAAATTCATATACACAATTCAAATAATTATAATGATATAATAATTTATACAATTCTAATAAATTTAATAATAATATTCTTAATAATTGTAATAATATTAATAATTATAATAATAATAATAATAATAATAATAATAATAATAATAATAATAATAATAATAATAATAATAATCTCAATAATCTTAATAATACTGATCTCAATAATAATAATAAAATAGTTTTAACAATTTTAAGAATTTTAATACTAAGAATAATTTTAGTAATAAGAACAATTATAATATTAATAATTTCAATGATATTAAAAAGGTTAATAATTTTAATAAGAATATTTATAATAATAATAATAATAATAATAATAATAATAATAATAATGATAATAATAATAATAATGATAATAATAATAATAATAATAATGATAATAATAATAATAATAATAATGATAATAATAATAATGATAATAATAATAATAATAATAATAATAATAATATCAAAAATTATCATTTTAATAATTAAAATAATGTTTAAATAAATCTCGAAGTTTCGATACATTCATAAACACACAATTCCAATAAGGTCAAGACCACAAACGAAATACATTCTGGAGATGCAACCTCAAGCGCTCAGTCATGCTATTCAAATATTAAATGAAAGCGAAAGAGAGGATCTCTTGCAATTTTCCCTTTGAATAAACTGGATATTTGTCGTTTATATGCAAAGCAGCAGCGCTCTCGTAATGGTCGGCTACAAGGCGCTGTAAAGAGGTGGGGCGACTAACTTATGTTTTCCTGGGCTCGTTTGTTTCGGACTATTTTAATAATAATAAATTTAATCGTAATGACCGGGCCGTATATCGTACCTGGGTATTGTAAATTTAATCATAGTGTGCAGGCCGTGTATCGTACCTGGGTATTGTAAATTTAATCGTAGTGTGAAGGCTGTATATTGTACCTGGGTATTGTAAATTTAATCGTAGTATGCCAGCCATATATGGTACATGGGTATTGTAAATTTAATCGTAGTGTGCGGGCTGTATATCGTACCTGGTATTGTAAATTTAATCGTAGTGTGTGGGCCGTATATCGTACCTGGGTATTGTAAATTTAATCGTAGTGTGCGGACGGTATATCGTACCTGGGTATTGTAAATTTAACCATAGTGTGCGGGCCGTATATCGTACCGAGGTATTGGAAATTTAACCGTAGTGTGCCGGCCGTATATCGTACATGGGTATTGTAAATTTAATCGTAGTGTGCAGGCGGTATATCGTACCTGGATATTGTAAATTTAATCGTAGTGGGCAGGCGGTATATCGTACCTGGATATTGTAAATTTAATCGTTGTGTTCGGGAGGATATATCGTACGTGGTTATTGTAAATTTAATCATAGTGTGCAGGCCGTGTATCGTACCTGGGTATTGTAAATTTAATAGTAGTGTGCAGGCCGTATATCGTACCTGGGTATTGTAAATTTAACCGTAGTGTGCAGGCCGTATATCGTACCTGGATCTTGTAAATTTAATCGTAGTGTGCTGGCCGTATATCGTACCAGGGTATTGTAAATTTAATCATAGTGTGCGGGCCGTATATCGTACCAGGGTATTGTAAATTTAATCGTAGTGTGAAGGCCGTATATCGTACCTGGATCTTGATGGTTTGAACGCCCGGTATAATGACTTCGAAAGTTTTTAATTATATTCGTTTCTGAATTATTGCGCAAGGATCTGTTCATGAATTTTTGGGAAAATAATTAAGGAATGGCCTATTAGAAAATTAAGCATATTTGAATCCGTGTTACTAATCAGTTATTTGACAGGAAATTGATATTTACGAAGAGATAAGTAAACAAGTAACTGTCTATTTGACTGGCATCGCCTTATATTATTAATCAAAAACGTTCAATTAATATCACAAACAGACATATATAAAAAAAATAGACGTAAGAACGTTGGAAAAAAATGGACTATTAAAATATTGAATCAATGAAAAACGAATCCTTTTATTTAAGTGTGAAAAACTGACAAACAATTCAACACCAGAAAATAAAAAAATAAATCTAGGTCAAGCAACAATGAATTATTGTACCTTAACAAAGAAAAAAAAAGAAATTCTCTGAAGTAATAATAACAGCAGAAAACAAAGCCTTTGGACTTCCTTTCCCACACCAACATCGCCCGCAATCTTCCATAATCCAGCTCCTTTCACAGGTAAACCAATCATGCACGAAGGCTATCGTCAAACATCCCAAAATGACTTCCAACACTAAAGCAAAACACTTTTCGGGATTTCGTGCAGCCATGGAATCCAGGAAAATGGCACCCTGGATTGAGGAAGGGGTGGGGACCTCGTGCTGGACTGGAGGGATAGAGGGAGGGGGTTAGGGGGGGGGGCGTGTGGAAGGAGGCTCACCCGATGAAATAAGAGATAAAAACAGCCTCTGGGTTGGAGACTCCCCATGACCATCTTCCCTCCCACAGCTCCCCCTGTTGGAAAGACGATGTTCAGACCCACTGGGGGAGATGCCCCTAGGATAGGAGGTCTCTCTAATGCATACTAAGTTAGTTTCTTGCCTGCAGGGATAGGAACAACGGAATGGAAGGGGAGGGGGGGGGGGGGGGTTTGGAAGGCAGGGGTTTAAAGAACACGGTTGTGGAAATAAATAGGAGGATGGCGATCGGGTGTTTCAGATAGGAGGAAGAGATTTTAATCTGTAGACTTGCAAAAGGTTTACGTTTGTGTTTTAAAGAGAGGTCAGGATCGCAAACATAAACACAAACACATACATAAGTATACTGAATGGTTTTATCCCTGTTAGGCGATTCATTTAAGTAAACGATGACCCTATGTATAGCAATATACATCTTATGTATCTCATCAAAACGAAAACTGACACACTATAATTGACTGACTGCCAGGTGCAATTATTTGAGCTTTTTACTTTCTCTTTTGTGACTTAGAGTTCACAATCGCTGCATCCAATAAACAGAGAGAGAGAGAGAGAGAGAGAGAGAGAGAGAGAGAAGCAAGCTCATTTGAATTTTGATGAAGAGAGAGCAAGTGACAGACAGCTCATTTGAATTTTAAGAGAGAGAGAGAGAGAGAGAGAGAGAGAGAGAGAGAGAGAGAGAGAGAGGTCATTTCAATTTCGAAGTAACGATCAATAGTTAAAACATGAACGTTATTTTCATTATGCATTACCAAAGGGACATAGTACAAAGTACCTTTAATGTGAACTTTTAAAAGCCTATTTACTTTGTAGATTTAGAGTGTTGCCATATGAGCGTTTCCTGGATAATCAATGACACACGAATAAAATTTTTCACTATCAAATAGTGGAAGGATTTCATAATCAGTGGAAAAATCTATTTTTCAGTGGTTCTTAATAAATCGATAGAAACATATAAATACATACATTAGACATCTATTATTTAGGATACAGCATTATAGTTTTAATTATTTTTCTTTTTTTCTTTGGAGACATACGATTTATCCTACAAATTATGAATTGGATTATTTATAATGTAAATCCTTTATGAAATAACCATTTCAATATTTAATATATGAAAACAGTACCTCCACTTATTATTATTAAATGCTAAGCTACAACCCTAGTTGGAAAAGCCGAATGTTATAAGCCCAAGGGGCCCCAACAGGGAAAATAGCCCAGTGAGGAAAGAAAATAATGTGAATTAGGAAGTTGCAATAGGATAATACTGTACTCCAGGGGACTCGAACCGTAGTCTGGCGATCACCAGCCAGGGACGTTACCGCACAGGCCCCTATAACCCTATCCTTTGCCCTGCAGTGGAATAGAAACGGCTGCTTTTCTTGTTGTTGTTGTTATATTTAAAGAGCAATGAACATTTCTTTTATTGTTCATCATCATCACCTTCTTTGCCTATTGACGCAAAGGGCTTCGGTTAGATTTCACCAGCCGTCTCTATCTTGAGCTTTTAAATAAATACTTCTCCATTCATCATCTCCCACTGCACGCTTCATAGTCCTCAGCCATGTCAGTAAGAGAATTTAACAATTGTCAGAGCTGGTAAGTTTATTATCCACCACAAAAAAAAAAATCATTATATATGGTAATCGAGTTTATAAAACTTAAATTTAATTAATGTTTGAATCCATCTTTCCTCGAATGACGATTTAATTATGTACGTTTCGAGCATTGGAAGACACTTTCCTTTCCAGTGAGCAATATTCAGTCATTAGCAAACTGCTAATAACTTAGCTATATATCTTCATAATAACACCACATGCTTTTGAAAGATATGTACCCCTTAGAAAAATTTTCATTTTCCTTTTATCTTGTAATTCTCTTAAAACGGGATTTCCCCGTCATTCCAGGGGGAAGGGGAAGGTCTCAACTCCAGATCATTTGGCAAACCGAAAGGATATTTCCAGTTCGTCAGCAACTTCTTGAAAGATTCATGGGTGATTTAGACCGAGTTTTATTCACGCACTTTGCCAGGTATACCATTGTTGGCTGTGGTTGGTAGGTCGTTATAAGAGCATTATCTTTTGATATACAGACACACATACACACGCATACACCTATCTGCGCATACCGGTCAGACAATACCACATTGGATCCTTCTCTCTGGTAACGGTTCATTTTCCCTTTGCCTACACATAAACCGAATAGTCTGATCTATTCTTTACATATTCTTCTCTGTCCTTATACACCTGACAACATTGAGATTACAACAAAATTCTTCTTCACCCAAGGGGTTAACTACTGCAATGTAATTGTTCAGTGGCTGCTTTCCTCTTGTTAAGGGTAGAAGAGACTCTTTAGCTATGGTAAGCAGCTCTTATAGGAGAAGGACACTCCAAAATCAAACCAGTGTTCTCTAGTCTTGGGTAGTGCCATAGCCTCTGTACCATTGGTCTTCTACTGTCTTGGATTATTATATCTTATTTCTCTTCCTCTTATTTTAATAAAGTTTTTTATAGTTTATATATGAAATATTTATTTCAATGTTGTTACTGTTCTTAAAATATTATATTTTAATTACTTCTCTTATTTCCTGGTTTCCTATCCTCACTAGGCTCTTTTCCCTGTTGGAGCCCCTGGGCTTATAACATCATGCTTTTCCAACTAGGGTTGTAGCTTGGCAAGTTATGATAATAATAATAATAATAATAATAATAATAATAATAATAATAATAATAATAATAATAATAATAATAATAATAATACAGACGTATACACATCAACACCAAGCGCTTCAACTAGTAGTTGACAAGTATTCAAAAGGTAAAAAAAAGGGTAAAAATCCTAGAATAAAAGTTGCCAGACAATTACCATTTAAAAAACGGATATATTGACGTAAAGGAATGATTTTACGGCCACCAGCCCGTAAAAGATGATAATAAAGTATGGTAAAGTTACGGTCACCTGTTCTTTTTTTTTTTTTCTTTTTTTTAAATACGGCTGAGAACAGGATAATTTTACGAAGAATTTCCGATTAAAATTACGGATTGTTTTACAGGTATTTATAATAAACAAAAACAATAGTCACTGATATTTCAGTTAAATTTTGATTTCCGAACTCCGGGAGATAGTCTTATGCACACATATACTCATGCATGCACTTATCTGCGCATACACATACAGACGTATATACATCAACACTAAACGCTTTAAATAGTAATTGGCAACTCTTTGTAATAAACAAAACTATATTCACTGATATGATCGGTGTCAGATGTCAATGAACTTAGATGTCAGGATGCCAGATATCGAAATCTACTTAAATTTTGATTATCAAACTCCAAAAGATAATCTGCTATAATTCCCATCATTTCATATACTTACACAGACGACTTTTTAACAACGGAAAGAATCTCCCTTCACACATTGAGTCCTTCATGACATTCTTACAGGAAATTTCCTTTAAAAAAATTTCCTTCCATTATCCTGATACCACCCACTCACTATTGACATAAGTATCCCTTTCTCTCCTTAGACTTTGTCTGATACCGGACGAAGATAGGTACAGTAATTCATAGTTATACATATCTTTTATTATTTCTATATTTTTTTAATTATGGAAGGGATTAATTTAATTTTCCTTATATATATATATATATATATATATATATATATATACATAACTGTCTATACAACAATATGATGTATATGGTGGTTATGAACACACACAAACACACACACATTATATATATATATATATATATATATATATATATATATATATATATATATATATATATATATATATATAGATCTATATGTATGTGTCGGTGCGTGTGTGTCTGTATCTGTATATATATATATATATATATATATATATATATATATATATATATATATAAATTTCAACTAAATAAAACCCGCATAAGAGAATAATCCCTCCGTTGTTTACCTTCGTTATTTTAAGCTTGACCATGACCCATAATGCATTCATCCCAAAATTTGGTCCCACAGAGACCCATAAAATGGTAATGCTGTGACTACACCCGAAAGACCACTTTTCAAATTGCTTTGCTTCCCTTACTATGATTTAACCTGCAATGTATATGCAAATAAAATTCATGGTGTTTAAAGCATATAGCCAGTGGAATATGAACTCCACGTTTACCCTTAACTATTTTTATCCTCTGTTAATAACACTCCATTATAATAATAATAATAATAATAATAATAATAATATTAATAATAATAACAATAACAATAATAATAATAACAACAATAATAATAATAATAATAATAATAATAATAATATTAATAATAATAATGATAATAACAATAACAATAATAATAACAACAACAACAACAATAATAATAATAATAATAATAATAATAATAATAATAATAATGATGATGATGATTAAGCCCAGGGGCCCCAACAGGAAAAAAGGCCCAGTGAGGAAAGGAAACATGGAAAAATAAAATATTTTAAGAACAGTAACAACATTAAAATATTTCCTATATAAACTACAAAAACTTTAACCAAACAAGAGGAAGAGAAATAAGATAGAATAGTGTGCCCGAGTGTACCCTTAAGCAAGAGAACTCTAACCCATGAAGACCATGGTGCAGAGGCTATGGTACTACCCAAGACTAGAGAACAATGGTTTGTTTTTGGAGTGTTCTTCTCATAGAAGAGCTGCTTACCATAGCTAAAGAGTCTCTTTTACCCTTACCAAGAGAAAAGTTAGCCACTAGACAATTACAGCGCAGTAGTTACCCTTTGGGTGAAGAAGAATTGTTCGGTAATCTCAGTGTTGTCAGGTGTATGAAGACAGAGGAGAATATGTAAAGAATATGCCGGACTATTTGGTGTAAATGAAGGCAAAGGTAAAGTGAATCGTAACCAGAGAAAAGGATCTAATGTAGTACTGTCTGACTAATCAAAGGACTCCAAACTCTCTAGCGGTAGTATCTCAACAAGTGGATGGTGCCCTGGCCAACCTATTACCGGGCATTCATTCATAAAATTACCTTTCATTGCGTGCAATGAATACTATGTTTAACCATCGGAATATTCAATGAACTCGATTTATTCTGCTTGCAATGGCATTGCATAAATTCTTGCATTCTGGCGTTTCGTTTTGATTGGAAGGGCAAAACGAGATTTCATAATTTATATTATTAATTTCTGGTCATTTATTTATGTACGTTATAAATAAAACGAAATTTCTGTCCATACATGTAACATATAAGAAAAGAATTTAAGCCTAACTATCCACATATTTTACTTTAATTGTTCATTACTCCTCATGTAGTTTATTTCCTTATTTCCTTTCCTCACTGGCCTATTTTTCCCTGTTGGAGCCCTTGGTCTTATGAAATCCTGCTTTCCTAACTAGGGTTGTAGCTTAGGTAGTAGTAGTAGTAGTAGTAGTAGTAGTAGTAGTAGTAGTAGTAGTAGTAGTAGTAGTAATAATAATAATATCAATAATAATAATATAAATAATAATAATAATATAAATAACAATAATAATAATAATGATAATACTTATTAATAAAAAATAATAAAATTAATAATAATAATAATAATACTAACAATAATAATAATAATAATAATAATAATAATAATAATAATAACAATAATAATAATAATAATAATAATAATAATAATAATAATAATAATAATAATAATAATAATAAAAGTAATAATGACGATGACTATATAAAACATATTAAATACAATCAAGCCTCTAATTAGCTAATAAATCAAAACAAATAACACTAACCACTCTCGAAACATAACATCAAGAATACCACACAATTAAAATTAACTCCACCTCATCATAACCAATTCCTAAGCAAATAAAACGACATTCTCAAAGCTTACCTCGAACTCAAAGGGAATCAGGTATTTCCGGGTCCAACGCGTCCAGTCTGTCCTCAGAATTGCCTAGATTACAGAAGACTATCAGAACAAAGGATCCCCGGTAGTTCAAGGATCGGTAGTTCAAGGATGGATATCACTGGCCTTTGAGAGTGCGTTCGGATTGATCTCGAAAAGGACAGGATATATCAAGCTGGTGAAGGTCTGTCCTTCGGTAGTGACCTCATGCAGTCGTGGTGTTATTGGGACAATATACCTGGGGATAGATAAGGAAAGAATTATTAAATGGTGTTATCATATATTTAGATTGAATGTCTGTCAGTCAGCTAGCC
>NC_090744.1:117854992-117859992 GCF_036898095.1 Palaemon carinicauda | reverse complement strand
GAAAAACTGAAAGGTTTGGATGGAGGGAGGGGGGGGGGGATGGAAGGGGGATTTACTTAGGGAATGAGGGTCCAAGGGGAAATGGGGTTAATACACAGAGCCACCTACTGGCATTTAGTGCCACAGCACGTTTCGCCTACGGTAGTTTACTGTTATTGCCAAGATCCTTGTCCCGGACTGCGATTCAAATTTATGGAGGTCTATCTTGAATGGTGGGCTTATGCTGTTTACATGGCGATTCGGTCGGCGTCAAGGGACTTCGGGTCATCCGTCTCTCTCTCTCTCTCTCTCTCTCTCTCTCTCTCTCTCTCTCTCTCTCTCTCTCTCTCTCTCTCTCTGTGGAACAGATTTCCAGCGGATGTAGTGAACCAACGGATGTGGTGAACAGTAACACGGTAAACGAATTCACGAGTGAGTTAGAAAAGACCATAAAAACTCTCTATAAACGTTTTAACTAATTCGCTCTATATATCCAATTGCAAAACTAATTCGCTCTATATATCCAATTGCAAAACTAATTCGCTCTATATGTCCAATTGCAAAACTAATTCGCTCTATATGTCCAATTGCAAAACTAATTCGCTCTATATATCCAATTGCAAAACTAATTCGCTCTATATATCCAATTGCAAAACTAATTCGCTCTATATATCCAATTGCAAAACTAATTCGCTCTATATATCCAATTGCAAAACTAATTCGCTCTATATATCCAATTGCAAAACTAATTCGCTCTATATATCCAATTGCAAAACTAATTCGCTCTTTATATCCAAGAGCAAATGGAGTCTCCGCAGATGGACTAATAGGTCTTTGAGAAGCCAAAATCCTTGTAACTCTCTCTCTCTCTCTCTCTCTCTCTCTCTCTCTCTCTCTCTCTCTCTCTCTCTCTCTCTCTCTCTCTCTCACACGCAGGAAAGTGATTTCCTAAATCCAGTGTAGATGGAATGGATTTTACGAATTTGTTATATAAGGTCCAGCACTGGGTGTCCTCGAGGTCCAACCAGAAGTGTGAGGTAAATGTTAAGAGGTTGAACACCAAGATCCTTTGAAGCTGCATCAATAGACCTCAGCCAACGAACTGCCAATCCCCCCCCCCCCCGCGTTTCTCTTCTCTCCAAATCATCCTTTTCTTATCTCACCATCTAATTCAACGCCTCCCTCTGGATCTTCTCCCCCTAGCAGGTTTCTCCCAAGCCATCCTCAATCCCTCCCTTCCGTCCATTCTCACCACGTGTCCACACCAACTGTGTTTTTCCACAGTGGTAATCCTTTTAATTACTGACCAGACCCAATGTCATTAAACTTCAGGTTATTGATAGAACTTCTAAGATCTCTCTATTAGACGGAAAGGTGTATTTAACTATTATTCCTTATTTGGAATTAAGTACATAATAGTTAGACGATTACAATGGGTCCCAAAAATTATAAAGCTTCAAAATTTACGTATTGATATTTATTTACGTGTTTTTTCTAATTGTTGCAGGTGTGAACGCCGATGAACAAATGTTCCGTGTTCGACCCGAGAGCGTCGAAGTGAGGTCAGGCGCTGATGTCTTCCTTAGGTGTGTTGTAGAAAATCAACAGGGCAACGCTCAATGGACCAAGGATGGTTTTGCCCTAGGTAAGTTTATCAAGTTTTTCTTATTTTATATATATTAACAATACATATATATACACACACACACATATATATATATACATATATATATATATATATATATATATATATATATATATATATATATATACACATATCCATACATACATATATACATATATATATATATATATATATATATATATATATATATATATATATATATATATGTATATATATATATATAAATATGTATATATATACATATATATATATATATATATACATATACATACATATATATATATATATATATATATATATATATATATATATATATATATATATACACATATACATATACATACATACATATATATATATATATATATATATATATATATATATATATATATTCCTGTCCCTGTCTAGCAAGAAGCATTTATCATATAGATTTCCTAATGGATAGACTTTATATGCTCAAAGTAAAATTCTTTATTAAATAACATATGTTGTTGATATTTATATGTATAAATACATCACATACTCTGTATATACGTACATACATATATATACATATATATATATATATATATATACACACACATATATATATACTATATATTATATTTATATATATATATATATATATATATATATATATATATATAAATTTATAATATGAAATGGTGAGACAGGCAGAGAGTACTGTAGGTCGAAGAAGTTTACTTCTATACAAGAAAGAAGCGCATTTGCCGGGAATTATTTTCATTTTTACACTTCTTTCTTAATCATATATTCATCTACCAATTATTTGGTTTCTTTGATAATTTTTGTGTATGAAATTCAATTATAAACACATCTATGAAAGTGCGTAAAACTCCCTTGATTGATTAAAAGTCCTTCAAATGTGATGAACTTCAATCGAGCTTTGAAGTAACGCCGGACATGAAAAGCGTTGATCAACGAATCAAATTGAAATCGAAAGAAAAAAAAAATGATTGACCCAAACGTCTATAAGTATATACATATGTGTATTTGTGTGCGTGTTTAAAGGTAGAATGTGTGTGCATCTTGACCGTGTGTACGTGTGTGTATGTGAATATATGTATTATTACCAAACCAAAATGGTTAGTCTTCTATATTTTCTAATGTGTAAAGAGTGTGCTAAACCTTGACTTAAGATTCTGAATTAACAATAAAGTTATACCATAGAGTTTTTAATAATTCTTCGATATCGTCCTACATTGAGCGATATGAATTTATTTAATAATAATATTCATCATCATCATCATCATTATCATTACCATTATTATCATTATCATCATCATCAACAACAACATCTCCCTGTACGCCTATTGACGCAAAGGGCCTCCAAGAGAATTCTTTAGCTAAATTCCTCAGAGGATATCATGTTCCTTGTGATGCTCAGTGCCTATCTAACTAATTCCAGTAAGATCATCTACTAGGCAACAGGAGTAGAAGCCGAAGAGACAGCTTGTCTATCGGCTAAAACCCAATTCATCACTCTCCTGACAGTGACTTCATCGAGATTTAGGGAGGCTATTTCCTCCACACCCAAAGTTCTCGTTACTCCTCCAGGTTGCTCATCTACTTATATAACCGTTGGCAATTATGGATTGCTAAGAAATACCGCCTACCACGGAAATAATAATATTAATAAATAATAATATGTAAGACAAAGACATGAGCAACATGGATACGTCAGCAAACTAATATTGATGAGATTCAAACATGTAAGAAAGAGAAATGGACATGGGAAGGATATATAATGAGAATACAGATAATAGACGGACATTAAAAATAACAGAATGGGTCCCTAAAGATTGCAAAATAAGCAGGGGAAAGAAAAGAAGGCGATGGATTGACGAACTATGAAATCTTGCGGGTATACCTAGAGAGACCATAAACAGACGGGAAAGTTACGTCTGAGGCCTTTGTCCTGCAGTGGACTAGTTACGTAGATGGATTAACGAACTAAGAAAGCTTGCGGGTATACATAGAAAGACCATAAACAGACAGGAAAGTTAGGTCTGAGGTCTTTGTCCTGCAGTGGACTAGTTACGTAGATGGATTAACGAACTAAGAAAGCTTGCGGGTATACATAGAAAGACCATAAACAAACAGGAAGGTTAGGTCTGAGGCCTTTGTCCTGCAATGAACTAGTTACAGCTGATGAGGGTACAATCTGGCATAGAAAGGCCTTAAACAGTAGGGAAGGTTATGTCTAAGGCCTTTGGTGATGAAGATGAATATTAATAATGCTATTAATACAAATTATATATACTGCTCTATTGATAAATATTATGAATTATAATCAGAGCATATATATAATCCAAGTCTATTATCATAAGCTGTAGAGATAATATTCCAAAATTGTATCAATCTTCGAGATTCGTTAAGGAAATTAGCCACGGATCGAATTTATGCGAATTGTTCCAAATTCGAATTTCATCAATAGCTTTCAATGCCGAGGAAATTTCTCTCCTAAATATATGTATCTAATCAAGGTAAATCAGAACTCAATACCAATGAGGATTCATGCAATGGGATTTCACTCCTACTCACCAAAGTCTTTCCCAATGGAATATCCAATCAAGACGTGTTCTCTGGTAAGGTTACCCTTGGTAACATTGCAACACAGTAATAACATTCTGTTCCGTTTACATGACTGCATCTTCTATATAACATTTAAGTTAAATTATCAAAGAAAATACTGCATAAAATATCTATATAATTTATTCCATTTACATGACTGCATCTTCTAAGTAACATTCAAGTTAAATTATCAAAGAAAATACTGCATAAAATATCTATATAATTTATTCCATTTACATGACTGCATCTTCTATATAACATTCAAGTTAAATTATCAAAGAAAATACTGCATTAAATATCTATATAATTTATTCCATTTACATGACTGCATCTTCTATATAACATTCAAGTTAAATTATCAAAGAAAATACTGCATAAAATATCTATATAATTTATTCCATTTACATGACTGCATCTTCTATATAACATTCAAGTTAAATTATCAAAGAAAATACTGCATTAAATATCTATATAATTTATTCCATTTACATGACTGCATCTTCTATATAACATTCAAGTTAAATTATCAAAGAAAATACTGCATAAAATATCTATATAATTTATTCCATTTACATGACTGCATCTTCTATATAACATTCAAGTTAAATTATCAAAGAAAATACTGCATTAAATATCTATATAATTTATTCCATTTACATGACTGCATCTTCTATATAACATTCAAGTTAAATTATCAAAGAAAATACTGCATAAAATATCTATATAATTTATTCCATTTACATGACTGCATCTTCTATATAACATTCAAGTTAAATTATCA
>NC_090744.1:117832978-117849492 GCF_036898095.1 Palaemon carinicauda | reverse complement strand
TAGAAAAATACAAATATGCAGAGGAAAACTGATAATAGTTAGAATAAATATTAGGTTAATCTACAAAATGCATAATAATCTAAAATGAGCTAATAAGGTCATATAAACCCAAAATGGTACACGATATAAAGTGAAATAAGCACGCATATTAAGCCAAAATATAATAATTCAATTGAACCTGCTAATAAAAAACAGAGTAAAAAACTCGAAAATTTCATCAAGAAATCAGCAAGTATCAACTGAATGAATTCACAAATGAATCATATAACAGTTCTTAAGACCTGTCAGTCTTCGTCATTTTGCCTTGCAGGAATTGCAACATCCTTCACAACAGGGCTGCAAAGTCCCTTTCAGACCGTCAGACAAGCTCCTACAGAGGTCTGGTTGGTCAAAGGGAAGGAATGCATCTAAATCCTGGAGGACGTTCAAACTCTCAGATTCCTGATGAAGGAAGTTCATACTCTGAGATTCCTTATGTAAGTCCTACGTGTTATCGAAGTCTCTCTCAACGCGAGAGAGAGAGAGAGAGAGAGAGAGAGAGAGAGAGAGAGAGAGAGAAAGAAAGAGAGAGAGCAAATTACTACCTTTCCATTAAAACCAGAGAGCAAAAAGGGGATGAAATTATCCTAAAGCAACGTATACGAGAGAGAGAGAGAGAGAGAGAGAGAGAGAGAGAGAGAGAAGGAGAGAGAGAGAGACACTCGTCAAGCAAATTGCTACTCCTCCATTAGAACCAGAGAGCAAAAATTAGATAAAGATATCCAACCAAAAACAACGCATACACAGAGAGAGAGAGAGAGAGAGAGAGAGAGAGAGAGAGAGAAAGAGAGAGAGAGAGACTCACCGATTGAATTACTACCTCTCCATTAAAACCAGAGATAAAAAAGTAGACACAATTATCTAAAAGCAACGCATACCCAACAAGAGAAATGGCACCTGAAACAAAGACCAAAACATATTCACAAAGGTAAACTATGCAAGCATTGGTTAGAGTTCTTAGAACAAAGAAGGGCTTTTCCCCGATCTGCTTAAGCATTCATTTCAGGGGAATGGGAGAAATCTCTCTCTCTCTCTCTCTCTCTCTCTCTCTCTCTCTCTCTCCTTCAAGAAGAGAAATATTGCTGAATGTAATTCAAGATGGACAAGGGTTGCAACTATAGAGAAAAGAGACAGATGATATTGTAATACGGAGCTATCATGCAATCTCTCTCTCTCTCTCTCTCTCTCTCTCTCTCTCTCTCTCTCTCTCCTCCAAGAAGAGAAATATTGCAGAATGTAATCCAAGATGGACAAGGGTTGCAACAATAGGGAAAAAAAGGCAGATGACATTGTAATAATGAGTTATCATGCAGTCTCTCTCTCTCTCTCTCTCTCTCTCTCTCTCTCTCTCTCTCTCCAAGAAGAGAAATATTGCAGAATGTAATTCAAGATGGACAAGGGTTGCAACTATAGGGAAAAGAGACAAATGATATTGTAATACTGAGTTATCATGCAGTCTCTCTCTCTCTCTCTCTCTCTCTCTCTCTCTCTCTCTCTCTCTCCTCCTCCTCCAAGAAGAGAAATATTGCAGAATGTAATCCAAGATAGACAAGGGTTGCAACAAAAGGGAAAAGAGACAGGTGATATTCTAATACTGAGTTATTATACAGTCTCTCTCTGTCTGTCTCTCTCTCTCTCTCTCTCTCTCTCTCTCTCTCTCTCCTCCTCCAAGAAGAGAAATATTGCAGAATGTAATCCAAGATAGACAAGGGTTGCAACAAAAGGGAAAAGAGACAGGTGATATTCTAATACTGAGTTATTATGCAGTCTCTCTCTCTCTCTCTCTCTCTCTCTCTCTCTCTCTCTCTCTCCTTCAAGAAGAGAAATATTGCAGAATTTAATTCAAGATGGACAAGGGTTGCAACAAAAGGGAAAAGAGACAGGTGATATTCTAATACTGAGTTATTATGCAGTCTCTCTCTCTCTCTCTCTCTCTCTCTCTCTCTCTCTCCTTCAAGAAGAGAAATATTGCAGAATTTAATTCAAGATGGACAAGGGTTGCAACAAAAGGGAAAAGAGACAGGTGATATTCTAATACAGAGTTATTATGCAGTCTCTCTCTCTCTCTCTCTCTCTCTCTCTCTCTCTCTCTCTCTCTCTATTTACAATTATTTAGATATGTCGATTAATGTACATAATTAAAGTATTTACGTTGTTACTTAAAGAATACATTCCTGCAAAAACCATTAGATTTAAAATCCAATATCTTTTTCTATTTCTCTATAAATCATTAAGGATTTTAAAATAAGTCAAATGCGTGATGTACTAATGCTAAGATGGTACATACAATAATCTTAAAAAGTATATTCCTGTTACAACCTAACGAATATTAAAAAAAAAAAAAAAAAAAAAAAAAATCTTATTCAATTGAGGAAACTGAACCATGGCATTATCAAACGACCTTTTTCAAAATGCTAATCTGCAGTTCCTTTCTAAAAGTCGAAAATATAATTATCTTTTTTAAAAGTTACCTTATTATGCATAGAGCTGATGCAGACGGTATGTAGGACACCGTGATTCCTGGAACATAATCTGCTGCTGAGACACTTTTCCAGGTTTCTTGGAAGGAAAGGATGAACTAATCAAATTTCCAGGTCGTGAGATCTGAAAGGGAAGAAAGAATGGTTATTCTAAGCAGATTGTGAAGTAAAAGGTGAAATTACTGCGAAAATAACAAAAGTTCAAACTTACAGCAAATGTTTTTATGTTGAACAGCCTGACTTACGTCTCTTTTTATATAGTTATTTAATTATGAAAGATCTGTTTCAATGTTGTTAATGTTCTTAAAATACTTTATTCTAATTGTTCACACATCTCATATAGTTTATCTATTCCCTTATTTCCTTTCTCACTGGGCTATTTTTTCTATATTGGAGCACTTGCGCTTATAGCACCTGCTTTTCCAACTAAGGTTATAGCTTAAATAATAACAACAACAACAATAATAATAATAATAATAATAATAATAATAATAATAATAATAATAATAATAATAACTAGTGGAACCCGTGTAAATTACACGAAATGATATTTTCAATTATAATTATCTTGTTCCTAACCTATACATGTTTGAATAAAATGTCCCGAGATTAATTCATAATCTAGGTTATGAAAATTGATAGACAAAATTGGGAAAACTATATAAGATGTGCTTTGGTTAAGTAATCAAAGTCTAATCTGAATTTGTAAGAGTATACTATGAAATTATTTCCGTTTTCTTTAAAGCATGACACAAAATAAATAACACACACGCTATAGTATTAATATGATAATAATAATAATAATAATAATAATAAGAAGAAGAATAATAATTATAATAATCACATCTGGAGCACTGACAGAATAAGAAATCTAAGTAATAAAAAACTGGAAAAAAAATATAATGTCTTGCATTGTGAAAATCCCAAAATTAAAATGCCACACTTTTCGTAATGGTCATACATTACAATGGTATTATATAAAGTCCTAAACCAAAGAATTCACAAATTACATTTTTCCAAAGATATTTCTTGTTATACGAGGCTGGAAAATGGGAAATACATGGTAAAAAGTGTAGTGTGAATATCAATATAGAAAAATTTAACTATCCTCAATTATACACACATACACACACACGCACAATTATATATATATATATATATATATAATACATATATATATATATATATATATATATACCTTTTTCTCTATGTTGCTGTATATAGCAACTTAGAGAAAAAGGTTTGTTTATCGGCTTGATCAGCAAAGCTGTACTAGTCAGGCCAACTTATACTAAGTTGGTTTGCTGCCAGTACATAGAGAAAAGTCCCCACCACCACCAATTTCAAGTGGTCAGCGTGCTGTTGAAAATGGTCAAACCTAAGACATGACGACGGACATGTCTGAGGCCTTTGTCCTTCAGTGGACTAGAAACAGCTGCATTTGTTGTTGCTATTTATATATTTATATATATATATATATATATATATATTTACATATATATATATATATATATATATACACACATATATATACATATACATATATGTAAATATATATATATATATATATATATTGCATGATGAAAGGAACCGCATCCCAAAATGCAAGGAGGCAATCTCTTGCTTACAGAAACACGAAGCCAAAACACAGAAAAAAAAAAAAAAAAAAACTCACACATTCACTTCCGTTCCACTGAAAATCCAACCCTACCGTACATCACATCACACCTAACATAAATTGCTGTCCCTCATTACGCTTAAGGCAACGAATGGGTAATCACGCAGACATGATTTACAATCTCTTGTTCTTTGCACCTCTCCCTTAATTACTTGGGCTTGAATTATGGTCGGGCGGGGCTCTAAGGTTTTTTGCAAACATTGCAAACATTCTTTCAAGGAGATGTTCGCACTGCGCGGTGGGAGGAGGCTAAAAAAAAAAAAAAAAAAAAAAAAAAAAGTCTATTTACAGTTCTGAAAGCCTGCTTCTTCGTGGAACTTCCTTTCTAAGCGAGTTTGGTAAATATCATTAGGTGTTGCGGTTTTTGGGGTTTATAGGAATAGTGTTTTTCAATGTTGATTTTCAATTATAGTCTATGGTTTGTTTGCTTTTATATACAGTATATTGTTTTATTCATAAAAAATATAATTTTATATAAAGAACAGTACAATTTCAAATTTTCTTTACACAAACACGGACACACGCAAATACAGACACACAAAAACTATATATATATATATATATATATATACCATCACCACCATTATCCATAGATAGTCCACTGCTGGACAAGGACCTCAGAAATCTTTATCCCATGCTTATGCATCTTATAATTTCGGTCTCATACTCTTGGGAATCACTTAATGTCTGTGTTAAGTACATATATTCATTAACAATCTCCAGAGCTTTGTCTCTGATTTTTCATGGGACATTATTTATATTCGTTTTCAATCTTATATTTCTGATTTCTCTATTCAAATCTTCTATCATCTTTTTCGATTCCTCACACTATTCACTAAATAGAACTATGTCATCTGCAAATCTTAGGTTGTTAAGGTATTCGTCATTAATGTTAATTCCTACATTTTCCAAATCTAATTTCTTAAAAACTTCTAGACATGCTGTGAATAATTTAGGAGATGGGGTTTCCCTGTCTAACTCCTTTCTCAATCAGAATTTTTTCATTATCTTTGTATAGATTAAGAATTGCTGTACTACCATATATATATATATATATATATATATGTATATATACAAATATATATATATACATATATATAATTTCAAGTGTTCTAAAATAAGCTTCACCTATTCCTTGCCTTTGAAGGACGTTTATCACTGTTGATGATTTAACAGAATCAAAAGCTTTCTCATAATCTATAAATGCCATACAAAGTACTTTGTCATAATCAAATGATTAATTACATGGATATAATCAGTTGTTGAATACCCGCTTCTAAAACCTGTCTGCTCTCTTAGTTGATTAAAGTCAAGCTGTCATTATAATTACCATAATATAGTCCTTGCAGATATTCTATCCTGCTTTTCCAACTAGGGATGTAGCTTACCAAGTAATAATAATAATAATAATAATAATAATAATAAAAATAATAATAATAATAATATTGTGATGCAGTTCCGATAGGCCCTGCTACTGCCTCGGGTCACCTCGTTGACCAATGAGGTAGTAACAGTAGGGGAGTCCCCATTTGAAGTTTCACTGTGGTGGAAAAAGGGGAGGGAGTGTGGGCTGTAGCATTACCGACCAAAATCGGTCGAATCCCTCGTCAGGCTGGGAGAAGCGAAGAGAAAATATATACTTATTTGTTTCCTTTTTTATATCGGGTGCATCAAAAAATTGGAGGAAGTGCCATTGCAGATAGATTCCCCATAAAATAAAAAATAAAAAGTAATCAATAGATAATAATAAATAAAGAAAAATAATAAAATCTGATCGAAACACCATGTAATATTTCATTCAGATGTGGATCCTATCCGATTACCCTTATCAGTAGGTGCCATTGCAGATAAATTCCCCATAAAATAAACTAAATCAAAAGAAATCAATAGATAATAATAAATGAAGAGAACTAATAAAATCTGAAAGAAACACCATGTAATATCTCATTCAGATGTGGATCCTATCCGATTACCCTTATCAGTAGGTGCCATTGCAGATAAATTCCGCATAAAATAAACTAAATCAAAAGAAATCAATAGATAATAATAGATAAAAAAAACTAATAAAATCTGATCGAAAACACCATGTAATATCTTATTCACATGTGGATCCTATCTGATTACCCTTATCGATCACCCCTCTACACCAAGAGATTTTCTCCGCAGCATCATTGTGCCTGCGAGACAAGATTCCTATTTCTTCTTCTTCTTCTTCTTCTTCTTCTTCTTCTTCTTCTTCTTCTTCTTCTTCTTCTTCATTGGTATTCAGGGTACGAGGTCTCAATCAGCGGCTCGCCGAGGAAGTGGAGGACCACCCTGAATATCAGAGGAGGAAAGCGGCGATCTTTTGCGATTCCTAAGAGATATTTCATTACCTGGCCGATTGAATTCCTCAGGCGATGGAATGACATACCCCCCCCCCCCCCCACACCCTTTTTCCAGACTCCGGTCTACGGATTTTCTTTTAAGATTTATATTCCAGAAAGTAAAAGTACCTGGAATTATTGGGTGTTTGACGGCTCTGGAAGCCACGATCCTCGGGGTGTTAGTGACATCTCGCGTATTTCTTGGAAGGATAGATTTAATCCTTGAGGTCTCAAGAGAGGGGGATCAGATCCTTGGTTATCCTATTTTTTATTTCTTATTTGGGATTGACATTTTCCATTTCCTCTCTAACAAGGATATTTCAGGTTTTTTTAGAGGTAACATGTAAGGGGAAAAGGATCTTAGCTTAAGTCGGTGGATGGTTGGTGCAGTGAGAGACAATGGGAGATAAACAAGGCTTCCTTAGCGACTGCTTTTTAAGACTACGTGGATTAAATCATTTAAACCTCTGAAAAAAAAAAAAAAAAAAAAAAAAAATCCCCACTCAAGTCTTTAACCGAACTTCAAATTCTTGTTAGCTCAAACATTTGTATAATTATATGGTGGATGTTTTAGCCTTATCTGTAGATAGGAAATCACTTGATAAGGGCTATTTATGATTTTTCTGGGTTTTTCATGTAAATATTTTTATATTGATGTTGTTTGTCTGCTTGTTTTGCTGCAAGGGAAGGGGCTATCAATGTTAAGTTTTGATACCATCATTTGTTAAAAACGATTTAATCATATCAAATTATTCTTATGTTTATAAAAAAAAAAGCTTATCAATGTCCGTTTATCATCACATAATTTGATAAGCATCCAACACGACTGTATGGTTTCATGATATCATCGAAGGATGTACAGATCAATCTGTTTTGTTTAACCAACCACTTTATTATGGAAGTAAGTTTTCCATAGCATTGATAGTATTACCTGTCCTGTTTCTCAACTGGAGACTAAATTATTTGAATTTCACATTAAAACTTTACTCACAAGCTATACGATCTTCACAAGCGATAAAAATATTAACTTTGCTTCTTCAAAGGTATGTTAAATTTGAATCTCCATGCGTGGATAAAGTTTTCATTTTGGCTGGAAAGATTAGCTTAGTGATATCCTTCTCTTAAGATCATGATAATATTCTTATCATTACCTCTAAAGCAAATAATTTGACGTGGAAATAAATAGTATAATTTTCATCCATAAAAATATGAACCTCTTAACGACAAAATATCAGGCCTCAAAAGTTCTTCATTCGTAAGTACACTTAAAAATTTACATGAAAAAAACCGTAAATATCTGGACATTTATTCTTGGATTGTTAAGTTTTAAAAACGGATATAATGAAGTAAAGGAGTGACATTACGGTCACCAACCCACAAAAGATAAAAATAAAGTATGGTAAAATTACGGTCGCCCGAATTTTACTGAAATACGGATGAGAACAGTAAATTTTTACGAAGAATTTCCGATTAAAATTATTATATTTTTTTTTCATTGTAACATATTTCTATCATTATCACCATACGCATCACTATAAATATTATTGTTGTTTTTTGCTTAATAAATTATCAAATTTATTTTAGTTCCCTTTTTCTTGTTGTTATAAACAAGATAATAAATTTACTTACTAGCAATCAAACGGCTATACTACTACGGCCTGCAGAATAGCAATCTACAACAACAACAACAACAACAACAGCAATAAGATATTATATTTATTATTCATTTGAATAAAAGAGAAACCTTTCAAATGTGTAGCATTAGAGGTGTCATTACAGATGCAACCTTTTAAAATGAAAACTTTTCCAATAAAAAAACTTTTGCATTATAATACTGACGAAGTGCTACATTCAGTGTTTCATAAGTAATACATTCCTATCGGTTTTACAAATGATAAAACATATTGTGAGGTAGACTTTTAAATACATAATGTATGCATGTATGTATGAATTGAAAAAAAAATATATGTATATATTTGGGAATAAATAGCTCTCATTATGGACAGTTCACTACAGCATAATAGATTCATACATACATGGATGTAGAACACAAGTTATTTTTATTCCTATGTTTATGCATTCCGGTGATTCCTATCATTATGCATTCCAGTGATTCCTATGTATATGCATTCTGGAGATTTCTGTGTATATGCATTCTGGAGATTCCTATGAATATGCCTTCCAGTGTTTCCTATGAATATGCATTCCAGTGATTCCTATAAATATGCATTCCGGTGATTCCTATGATTATGCGTGCCAGTGATTCCTATTGATATGCATTCCGGAGATTCCTATTAATATGCATTCCAGTGATTCCTGTGTATATGCATTCGAAAGATTCCTTTGAATATGCCTTCAAGTGATTCCTATACATATGCATTCCAGTGATTCCTATGAACATGCACTTCCGTGATTCCTATGATTATGCATTCCAGTGATTCCTATGATTATGCATTCCAGTTATTTCTATGTATATGCATTCGGTGATTCCTATGAATACGCATTGAAGTGATTCCTATGAATACGCATTGAAGTGATTCCTAAGAATACGCATTGAAGTGATTCCTATGAATACGCATTGTGTAATTCCTACAAATATGCATTCCACCGAGTCCTATGATTATGCATACTGGTGATTCTTATGAATACGCATTGCATTATGTCCTATGATTATGCATACTGGTGATACCTATCAATATGTATAATGGTGATTCCTATGAATATGCATTCCGGTGATTCCTATGAATATGCATTCGGGTGATTCCTATCAATATGTATAATGGTGATTCCTATGAATATGCATTCCGGTGATTCCTATGAATATGCATTCGGGTGATTCCTATCAATATGTATAATGGTGATTCCTATGAATATGCATTCCGGTGATTCCTAAGAATATGCATACTGGTGATTCCTACGCATATGCATTCCAGTGATTCCCATGTATATGCATTTCGGTGATTCCTATGAATACGCATTGCAGTGATTCCCATGAATATGCATTCCATGATTCCTACAAATATGCAATCCAGCGAGTCCTAAGAATACGCATTGCTGTGATTCCTATGGATATGCATACTGGCGATTCCTATGAATGTGCATTCCAGTGAGGCCTATGAATACGCATTGCATTGATTCCTACGAATATGCATTCTGGTGTTTCTTATGAATATCCATTCTGGTGATT
Source organism: Palaemon carinicauda (assembly GCF_036898095.1). Lineage (NCBI taxonomy): Eukaryota > Metazoa > Arthropoda > Malacostraca > Decapoda > Palaemonidae > Palaemon > Palaemon carinicauda. Next base: position 117,839,742 of record NC_090744.1, on the reverse strand, counting down.
GATATGATTATACATTCCAGTGATTCCTACGATTATGCATTCCAGGGATTTCTATGAATAAGCATTCCAGTGATTCCTACGCATATGCATTCCAGTGATTCCTACGAATATGCATTCCAGTGATTCCTACGAATATGCATTCCAGTGATTCCTACAAATATGCATTCCAGTGATTCCTACGAATATACATTCCAGTGATTCCTACATATATGCATTCCAGTAATTCCTACGAATATGATTTCCAGGGATTCCTACAAATATACATTCCAGTGATTCCTACGAATATGAATTCCAGTGGTTCCTACAAATATGCATTCCAGGGATTTCTACAAATATGCACTCCAGTGATTCCTACGAATATGCATTCCAGTGATTCCTACAAATATGCATTCCAGTGATTCCTATGAACACGCATTCCCTACCCATTACATAACAGAAATCATCCTCCCAAGTCCCACATATCAACCATAAGTAATGACCAATAGTCGAGCGAGGCCTTGGCAACGGCAGAGACGACATTCAAACGTGAATTAATCCCGTAAGAAGATTGATGAGATATTCAGAATTCGTGAGGGAGTGAATTAGTCCTCATTGGACTGAAGAATTATTCACTGTTGAATTCTCCAGACACTGATGAATAAGCTACTAACGTCTACATCAGCTTCTTAAGACCAATTGGGAGTATTCATTAATTACGCCATTTTGGGTGGTGGTGGCCTATTGGAAGCGTCCCTGCCTGGTGCTCACCGCACTGGGGGGAGGGGGGGGGGTAAAGAGTCCAGCTCGAGATCAATAATTTCTTGTAATATCTGCCTCTTCACCATCTTTGTGAGCTAAGGATGGTGGTTTGAGGGATCCTTTAAGTCTATCTGCTGAGTTATCAGCAGCCATTGCCTGGCCTTCCCTGGTCCTAGCTTGATACGAGAAGGGGCTTGGGCGCTGAGCATCACTCAAGGTCGATGATTTCTTGTAGTGTCTCCAACTTCACCATCTTTGTGAGCTAAGGATGGGGGTTTGGGGGAGCCTAAAAGTCTATCAGCTGAGTTATCAGCAGCCATTGCCTGGCCTTCCCTGGTCCTAGCTTGATACGAGAAGGGGCTTGGGCGCTGAGCATCACTCAAGGTCGATGATTTCTTGTAGTGTCTCCAACTTCACCATCTTTGTGAGCTAAGGATGGGGGTTTGGGGGAGCCTAAAAGTCTATCAGCTGAGTTATCAGCAGCCATTGCCTGGCCTTCCCTGGTCCTAGCTTGATAGAGAAGGGGCTTGGGCGCTGAACATCGCTCAAGGTCGATAATTTCTTGTAGTATCTGCAACTTCACCATCCTTGTGAGCTAAGGATAGGGGTTTGGGGAGCCTATAGGTCTATCTGCTGAGTTATCAGCAGCCATTGCCTGGCCTTCCCTGGTCCTAGCTTGATAGAGAAGGGGCTTGGGCGCTGAGCATCACTCAAGGTCGATGATTTCTTGTAGTGTCTCCAACTTCACCATCTTTGTGAGCTAAGGATGGGGTTTGGGGGAGCCTAAAAGTCTATCAGCTGAGTTATCAGCAGCCATTGCCTGGCCTTCCCTGGTCCTAGCTTGATACGAGAAGGGGCTTGGGCGCTGAGCATCACTCAAGGTCGATGATTTCTTGTAGTGTCTCCAACTTCACCATCTTTGTGAGCTAAGGATGGGGGTTTGGGGGAGCCTAAAAGTCTATCAGCTGAGTTATCAGCAGCCATTGCCTGGCCTTCCCTGGTCCTAGCTTGATACGAGAAGGGGCTTGGGCGCTGAGCATCACTCAAGGTCGATGATTTCTTGTAGTGTCTCCAACTTCACCATCTTTGTGAGCTAAGGATGGGGGTTTGGGGGAGCCTAAAAGTCTATCAGCTGAGTTATCAGCAGCCATTGCCTGGCCTTCCCTGGTCCTAGCTTGATACGAGAAGGGGCTTGGGCGCTGAGCATCACTCAAGGTCGATGATTTCTTGTAGTGTCTCCAACTTCACCATCTTTGTGAGCTAAGGATGGGGGTTTGGGGGAGCCTAGAAGTCTATCAGCTGAGTTATCAGCAGCCATTGCCTGGCCTTCCCTGGTCCTAGCTTGATAGAGAAGGGGCTTGGGCGCTGAACATCGCTCAAGGTCGATAATTTCTTGTAGTATCTGCAACTTCACCATCCTTGTGAGCTAAGGATAGGGGTTTGGGGGAGCCTATAGGTCTATCTGCTGAGTTATCAGCAGCCATTGCCTGGCCTTCCCTGGTCCTAGCTTGATAGAGAAGGGGCTTGGGCGCTAAACATCGCTCAAGGTCGATAATTTCTTGTAGTATCTGCAACTTCACCATCCTTGTGAGCTAAGGATGTGGGTTTTGGGGAGCCTATAGGTCTATCTGCTGAGTTATCAGCAGCCATTGCCTGGCCTTCCTAGCTTGATAGAGAGGGTCAGTCTCTATTTCAATGTTCTGCTTGCTACGGCAATGTCACTGTCCCTTGCCTCAGCCATTCACGAGCGGCTATTTTAACTTCAAGTTCGATAGAACCAAACAGCGGCTTGCCAATCTTGTGATGTTTGTTAACAATACGTGTAAGATATTTTAGTCTTTATTTATATGTGCTGTAGAGAACAATTCCTTTCACTTGTAGTATGAGGTACGTTCGTTAATATCCTTTTCAGAGAAAATATGTACAGCATATAGTTTACTTCAATCTTTTATTTATGTAATAACAACAACAACAACATCAACAACAACAACAACAACAACAACAACAACAACAACAACAACAACAACAAAAATAATAATAATAATAATAATAATAATAATAATAATAATAATAAAGTACACGACATGATTGGAGTACTTGTAAAAAAACGTCCGTACAGAAAGATATATAAAATCGTATATTAATATGGAAGATTATATTTATGTGCATCCAATAATGTATTTACTTTTGCTAAATCAATTTCAGAAAAATGATGAAGAACTTAATAACACACTTTTCTTAAGAAAAGGGTGAAATATACAGTCAGATGTCGTTATTTTCTTAGATATAAGTCAATGCAATAATATCCAGTTCCTAATGAGAAAAAAAAAAAAAAAAAAAACCTGATGCTTAGTCAAATACTGACATCAGAGTCCGAGAAAAGTAATAGTTATTTCTAGATTTTCCAAGCTTCTTTAATTGGTAGGAATTCAAGTACATTTTCAACATTTTTCAAATGACAGACAAACACAAATAGAAAATAGTCCTTCAAAGAAAAAGTGGAGTCAATTTAATGGAGAAATGGCAGTAACGAGACAGTTACTGATTCTTTCAAGAGAAAGGTATAGGCTAAAGACAGATGCCTTTAAAGAGAATGGCATGGTTAATCATTTGGGGGTTTTACGATCGCATGCCCTTGAGGCTATCAACCACAGTTGTTGGCGGTGGGCCTAACCTATGACTTAATAGAACAACTGCAAGACAGCACTTTCCACAGTTATAGACAGTTATTTAGCTTCTTGCTAAAAAGCAAGACAGCAAGGCAGCAGCTGTCCTTTTAGTTGCTTTCAACAACAGGTGGGATATACGGTGGTAGTATGTATGCATCCTTGTCACAGGGTATTGATGCTTTTAAACAGAATTGCAGTGTTGCAAAACAAGTGTCATTTTTTCCCTCCCAGTGACGAGCAGCAATTTCGATTAGCTCAATTTTTTCGTTAAAAAGTAAAAATATTTAAAAAATATCTGATAATAACTACGATATTTTTTTAATGAAAGAGAAAAAAATAATAGTGGACGAGAAAACGATCAGTTTATTTTTATTCAACGTAACTAAAAAGGGAGTATTGACCACTCAGATATTTTTTCCATATAGGGAAAGTGGTTTTAGAAACTAATAGCCTCTTTGATATAGGATTACCCATTATTGCTTCCATACGACTTTTATCTGAAGTAAATACACACGCAAGCGTGAAATGAATATCATTATACATTTAGAGTAACTTGAACATTTATATTTTTAAAGAAATGCATAATAAACAAATTTAACTTTGCATAACTTTCTGACTATAAATAATTCAGTGAATAAAACATTCCCAAAACTTTTTTATCTCGAATACAATTGTAAATGCCAATGAAAATGTCCGATATAAAAGTTACTGCTAAAATGTTTTAGACAATAAAGTTGCTAAAGTTAACAATTTAGAATTTGCTCTGAAAAAAAATGTAAAGGGAATTTAAAATTAGATACTTAGTATGAAGAGTATGGATTTAGCAATATCTGTAATTCTAATAATAATAATAATAATAATAATAATGATGATGATGATGATAATAATAAAAATAATAATAATAATAATAATAATAATAATAACAACAACAAAAATAATAATAATAACAACAACAACAACAACAACAACAACATTCTAAATCATTTTCAGAGGAATGATGAACTTAAGAAAAGGGTGAAGTATCCAGTCAAATGGCCCTATTTTCTGAGATTTAAGTCAATGCATTAATTTCCGTTTCCTTAAAAAAAAAAAAAAAGAAAAAAAAAAAAAAAAAAAAAAAAAAAAAAAAAAAAAAAAACACCACCACCACTGATGCTTAGTCAAATACTGACATCAGATTCCGAGAAAAATAATAGTTATTTCTTAATTTTCTACGCTTCTTTAATTGGTAGAAATTCAAGGAAATTTTCAACATTTTTCAAATGACAGACAAACACAAATAGAAAATAGTCCTTCAAAGAGAAAGTGAAGTCAGTTTAAATGAAGAAATGGCAGTAACGAGACAGGTACTGACTCTTTCAAGAGAAAGGTATAGGCAAAAGACAGATGCCTTTAAAGAGAATGGCATGGTTAATCATTTGGGGGTTTTACGATCGCATGCCCTTGAGTCTAGCAACTACAGTCGTTGGCGGTGGGCCTAACCTCTGACTTAATAGAACAACTGCAAGAGAGCAGTTTCCACAGTTATAGACAGTTATTTAGCTTCTTGCTAAAAAGCTAGACAGCAAGGCAACAGCTGTCCTTTTAGTTGCTTTCAACGACAAGCAGGATATACGGGGGTCGTATTCTTACATCCCTGTCACCGGGTATTGATGCTTTTAAACAGAATTGCAGTGTTGCAAAACAACTGTCATTTTTCCCTCCCAGTGACGAGCAGCAATTTCGATTAGCTCAATTTTTTCGTTAAAAAGTAAAAATATTTAAAAAATATCTGATAATTACTGCGATATTTTTTTTAATGAAAGAGAAAAAAATAATAGTGGAAGAGAAATTGATCAGTTTATTTTTATTCAGGGTAACTAAAAAGTGAGTATTGACGACTCAGATATTTTTTTCCATAAAGGAAAAGTGGTTTTGGCAACTAATACCCTCTTTAAAGGTTTTAAAGGTCGCTCATGAATGGCAGAGGCAAGGGACAGTGACAATGCCCTAGCAATCAGGACAATGCCCTAGAGACTGACCAAATATTATATGATCCGCACCCAAGCCTCCTCTCCACCCAAGCTAGGACCAGGGAGGGCCAGGCAGTGGCTGCTGATGACTCAGCAGATAGACCTATAGGCTCCCCCAAACCCCCCAACCTTAGCTCACAAGGATAGTAAGGTTGCAGACACTAATGGCACTAACGAGTCTGAGAGGGACTCGAACCCCCGACTGGGAAACACCAGGCAGAGACGTTACCGATCAGGCCACAGCAACCATTATTGCTTCCAAACGACTTTTATCTGAATTAAACACTCGCGAGCGTGAAATGAATATCATTTTACATTTAGGGTAACTTAATCATTATTATATTTTTAAAGAAATGCATAACAATCAAATTCAACTTTGCATAACTTTCCGACTATAAATAATTTAGTGAATAAAACATTCCCAAAACTTTTTTGTCTCGAATACAATTGTAAATGCCAATGAAAATGTCCAATATAAAAGTTACTGTTAAAATGTTTTAGACAATAAAGTTGTTAAAGTTAACAGTTTAGAATTTGTACTGAAAAAAAAATTGTAAAGGAAATTTAAAATTAGATACTAAGTATGAAGAGTATGGATTTAGCAATATCTGTAATTCTAATAATAATAATAATAATAATAATAATAATAATGATGATGGTGATGACGACGACGACAATAATAATAATAATAATAATAATAATAATAATAATAATAATAATAATAATGATGGTGATGACGACGACAATAATAATAATAATAATAATAATAATAATAATAATAATAATAATAATAATTTGACCTCTATAAAAGTTTTTTTTGAAGAAGTCAGATATCAGGGTATCATTTCCTCGTAATATTAAAACACTCAATGAAATAAGAAAACCAGAAGTTTACAAGCCCAAGGGATCCAATAGGGAAAAATAGCACTGATAGAGACTTCTCACATAGTCTACGTAATCTAACCTTCTTTGAATACCTATAAACATAATTTTTTTCATTTCTATGAATTAGAAAAAGTAAATTAACTCATTTATGTCTCAGTATTTTGTCATCGTAGCCTTTATAACTACATTTACACTTGAATTTTGCAATATATATATATATATATATATATATATATATATATATATATATATATATATTTGATATATAAAAGGACTTATGAAGAGGAATTACGTATGAAATATCACATATCTTTTTAGAAAGCAAAAAGCTAAATCTATTGAAGTTTCTTATGATATAAAACCCAAAATAAAGAAATATATGTATATATATATATATATATATATATATATATATATATATATATATATATGTGTGTGTGTGTGTGTGTATACTGTATAT
>NC_090744.1:117824702-117827202 GCF_036898095.1 Palaemon carinicauda | reverse complement strand
CTAAATTGACCTAAATTTTAACCATATAAAAATTAATAATAATCTTGAATGCCATTACCTAAAAATATGCACAAAATTATGAAACCTAAATTGACCTAAATTTTAACCATATAAAAATTAATAATAATCTTGAATGCCATTACCTAAAAATATGCACAAAATTATGAAACCTAAATTGACCTAAATTTTAACCATATAAAAATTAATAATAATCTTGAATGCCATTACCTAAAAATATGCACAAAATTATGAAACCTAAATTGACCTAAATTTTAACCATATAAAAATCAATAATAATCTTGAATGCCATTACCTAAAAATATGCACAAAATCATGGAACCTAAATTAACCTAAATTTTAACCATAAAGGGGTCATAATAATCTTGATTGTCATTATATAGAAACATGCAAAACATTATGGAACCTAAATTAACCTAAATTTTAACTATATAAATATTCATTAGAATCTTGAATGTCATTACATAAAAACATGTATAAATATATGGAACCTAAATTAACCTAAATTTCAACATTAAAAATTAATAATAATCTTGAATGTCATTACCTAAAAATATGCAAAAAATTATGGAACCTAAATTAACCTAAATTTTACCATACAGGGGTCATAATAATCTTGAATTTCATTACATAGAAACATGCAAAACATTATGGAACCAAAATTAGCCTAAATTTTAACTATGCAAAAATTCATAATAATCTTGAATGTCATTACATAAAAACATGCATAAAAATATGGAACCTGAAATAACCTAAATTTGAACCCTAAAAGAGTCATTATTATCTTGAATATCATTACATAAAAACATAAATAAAAATACGGAGCCTAAATTTTAATCATATAAAAATTAATAATAATCTTGAATGTTATTACAAAATCATAGATAAAATCACGGAACCTAAATTGACCTAAATTTTAACCATATAAAAATTAATAATAATCTTGAATGTCATTACATAAAAACATGCATAAATATATGGACCCTAAAATAACCTAAATTTTAACCCTAAAAGAGTTATTATTATCTTGAATATCATTTAATAAAAACAAATAAAAATACGGAACCTAAATTAACCTAAATTTTAACCATATAAAAATTCATAATAATCTTGAATTTCATTACATAAAAATATGCATAAAATCATGGAACCTAAATTAACCTAAATTTTAACCATATAAAAATTAATAATAATCTTCAATTTCATTCCATAAAAACATACATAAAAATATGGAACCTAAATTAACCTAAATTTTAACCCTTAAAGTCATTATTATCTTGAATATCATTACATAAAAACATAAAAATACGGAACCTAAATTAACCTAATTTTTCACCATATAAAAATTAATAATAATCTTGAATGTCATTACATAAAAACATGCATAAAAATATGGACCCTAAAATAACCTAAATCTTAACCCTAAAAGAGTTATTATTATCTTGAATATCATTTAATAAAACAAATAAAAATACGGAACCTAAATTAACCTAAATTTTAATCATATAAAAATTAATAATAATCTTGAATGGCATTGCATAAAAACGCATAAAAATATGGAACCTAAATCAGCCTAAACATTTTAACCATAAAAATTCCTTATTATCTTGAATATCATTACCTAAAAACATGCATAAAATCATAGAGCCTAAATTAACCTAAATTTTAACCATAGAAAAATCATAATAATCTTGAATGCCATTACACAAAAACATGCATAAAAATATGGAACCTGAAATAACCTAAATTTTAACCCTAAAAGAGTCATTATTATCTTGAATACCATTACATAAAAACATAAATAAAAATACGGAACCTAAATTAACCTAAATTCTAATCATATAAAAATTCATAATAATCTTGAATTTCATTGCAGAAAAACATACATAAAATCATGGAACCTAAATTAACCTATATTTTAACCATATAAAAATTAATAATAATCTTGAATGCCATTGCACAAAAACATGCATAATATCCTGGAAATGAAATAACAAATTTTCATCCTAAAGAGAATGTACCGTAAGTAAAAAAAGATTCCACACAATGCTACATTTGATTATTTTCCGGCTGCGCTGTGAGCACGGAAGGTCATTACGGAAAACGCAAAGAAAAGAGAAAAAAGAGAAAAAAAGCAGAAAATGAAAATAAAGAAAAATAAACGAGGGAAATAAATTGCACCGACGACCTGCTGAAATTAGGAAATTTTTTTTTTTTTTTTTTTTTGGCCAAGAAATAAAATGAAAATAATAACACTTTTTGTATGAAAAATGAATTCGAAAACTAGGAGAATTTTTTTTTTTTTTTGGTTAAGAAATAAAATGAAAAAAAAATTAATACTTTTTGTATGAAAAATGAATTCGAAAACTAGGAGAAAATTTGTTAAATTTTTGGGGTGCAAAATTAGAAACTGCAGATTGTATAACTAAAAATGAGATGGCAATTAGTGAGACTCCCTTCTCTCTAGTTAAACAGAGAGAAG
>NC_090744.1:117814702-117819702 GCF_036898095.1 Palaemon carinicauda | reverse complement strand
GCAATAGTTTGAGGTAATTTGCATGGTTTCAAGGTAATTTTTAAGGTAATTCTAAAGTAATTTTGGTTTTACGAAATTGCGAGCTTCAAATTTAAGGAAATTGGGAAATTTTTAGGGTAATTAAGTTTGGCTCGACCAAGGTCAGTTATTCAATATTTATTTGGATGTGATTAACAGGGTTTAAAAGGAATTACTTTAGTTTGAGGTAATTTGCATAATTTCAAGGTAATTTTCAAGGCAATGCTAATGTAATTTTGGTTTTACGAAATTGCAATCTTCAAATTTAAGGAAATTTGAAAAGTTTTAAGGTAATCTAAGGTAAAAAGCAGCATCATCTAAGGTATTGGCCACATGCTCAAGTTTAAATCACGTCAGAGTTTAAAATCGAGTATGTTCCATGTGGTCATTACCTTAAATGCTGCTGCTTTTTTATCGTAGATTACCTTGAAACTTTTTCCAATTTGCTTAAATTTTAAGGTATTAAAACCGAAATTACCCTAGAAATTACCTGGAAACCATGAAAATTACCTCAAACTAAGTTAATTACCTTAAAAGTTTAAACCCTGGTTGTGAATGAATCAGTGGATCAGTAGATATTTAGACGTATAGTTTATTAAAAGAATGAGTCATAGGGTAATCAAATAAATAACCCATTTAAGTTATCATTTAAATTGATAATTTGACACATGGGCATTTAAATGAATCATTCAAAAAATCATAATTCAAATAAATAAATAAAAGGAAAAATTATCTAAAAAGAATTCGGTATTTCGATTCGAAATGCAAATAAGAAAGGAGCTTAAAACTACTAGCAAGAAAATTCAGTACATATATGAAGATATTGATAATAAATAAATATATATATATATATATATATATATATATATATATATATATATATTATATATACACACATATATATATATATATATGTATATATATACATATATATATGTATATATGTACATATATATAGATATATATAGATATACTGTATGTGTATATATATATATATATAAATATATGTATATATGTAAATATATATAGATATATATACATATACTGTATGTATATATGTACACATATAGATATATATATATACATATACTGTATGTATATATATATATATATATATATATATATATATATATATATATATATATATATATGTATATATATATCTATCTAGATATATATATTCGAATGATCAGCTGATTAACATCTAGTAGGTAATAAGCCACTGACGAAGAAATGAATCTTTTCGACCAGCTGTTCCGAATTTTCTCGTGTAAAATCTTCCCAAAACACTGAATTTCTTTTTTTTTTGACACACTCCCCCCCCCCCCCATCCACATACACCTATTCTAAAAAAAATTACCCAGAAATGAATTCAATTCAGACCCAAGTAGCAAGATCATCATCATAATCATCATCCGCCATGGCTATTGATGCAAAGGGCCTCGCCTAGATTTCGCCAGTCGTCTTGATCTTGATCTTTTAATTCAAAACTTCCCCATTCACCATCTCCTACTTCAATCTTCATAGCCCTCAACCATGTAGGCCTAAGTCTTCCAACTCTTCTAGTGCCCTGTGGAGCTCAGTTGAAAGTTTGGTAAGCTAATCTCTTGGGGAGTGCTGAAAGCATGTCCAAACCCCCTCCATCTACCACTCATCATGATCTCATCTACATATGACACACGGGTAATCTCTCTTATAGTTTCATTTCGAATCCTGTCCTGCCATTTAACTCCAAATAGTGACAAGACACTAATAGCAAAATCATTACTTGGGCGAGTTTAAAGCTCAGAGCGAGATACTAAAGGATTGAGATTAAATATTAAATATGAAGGAATTCCGTACACGTGTAATTAAAGGAAACTAGCCCCGTTATGTATTCTTTTTCCAGCTTATTGTGGAGATTATTTTACATAGTAATTATCCTCATTAGGAAATAACAGCCAAAGTAATTAGATTCCTCCTCTTGTGATAACATTTTTAAGCGTAGTATTAATTAGAGCGTAATGAGACTTAGGTAGGCAATTAACATTTGCTTTGTTTCTCCAATTGAATGTTCAAGAGGTAGATATAATAATAAGTTAGAATTCGTATTTTAAATCTTTTCCGTTTTGAGTCAGTTGAAATCAGTTGTTTGAGATTTATGCAAACTATATTAGAATCACAATTTGAAAATTCAAGTTTCAATTATTTACCTTGAAAGTCCTAGAAGGATTTATGAATTCATAAATAAGGATTTTTTAATTCATAAATAAGGATTTTTTAATTCATAAATAAGGATTTTTGAATTTATAAATAAAGATTATTTTGATTCATAAATAAGGATTTTTAAGTTCATATATAAGGATCTTTTAAAATTCATAAATAGGAAATTTTGAATTCATAAATAACGATTTTTAATTCATAAATAAGGATTTTTTTTATTCATAAATACGGATTTTTTAATTCATGAATATATTTTGAATTCACAAGGATTTTCGAATTCATAAAAAAGGATTTTTTTTATTCATAAATACGGATTTTTTAATTCATAAATATATTTTGAATTCACAAGGATTTTCGAATTCATAAATAAGGATTTTTTAATTCATAAATAAGGATTTTTTATTCATAAATATATTTTGAATTCACAAGGATTTTTTAATTCATAAATAAGGATTTTTTTAATTCATAAATAAGGATTTTTTTTTAATTCATAAACAAGGCTTTGATTTAAAAAATATGGATTTTTTTTAATTCACACCAAATTATGACATTTATATTCATAGATAATGAGGAATTGAACCTTTCGTTTTAATGGAATGTTGAACCATTTCTTGAAATTTTGATGAAGAAAAATGTCAAATTTTAAAAAATTGCAAAAAAACTATCTTAAAATTCAATAAATTCTATCTAGGCGTGAACATACAAATATTAATCTGCATAAAACAATAAAAAGGTTAATTTTAGGAGACATTAAAATCACATCACAATCTATAATCGAGACAATTAAGGTAATTTCCGTGACATATTTGTCTGTTGATAAATACTTTCTTTGTAAACGTTAAAAATGTATTTAAATTCTAAAAGATGGAAATTTAATCGGATATATCAATATAAAATTCATTTCCAAAATGGTTTTAATATGAGCGCAAAGACAAGAAAAATATTTATAAAAAGTTCATATTTCATAATACTACTGTTGTATCGTAAATAGTTGAGAAATTTGAAATATTTTCTTTCCTATTTTTCACTAAACCTTTTCAGCGTTGAAGGTTTTTTCACCGTTTATATAATTTCATAGAATCGGATAACCATTTTCCTTTTGTTTTTTCATTATTTTTCACTAATCCTCTCATCCAATAGCACGAAAAATCTTTTGCTTAAAGTTTATTTAAATCATAATCACATAAATGATGAAATGTTGAAATAATTTTACTCCATATAACAATAGATTTATGATTTAGTGTTTCATTGCCTTAAAAATATATTCCATCATCCAAGTTCAGGAGATAAACGTATATAAAAAAAACTCTTTTGAGAAAAATTAATCTTACTAAATTGTCTTGATAATAATTTCCATATTATTTCACTAATTATTGTTTACGATAAAATTAATTATCACAACCAAGCCACGAAAATTAATGTACATTAACATATGTAAAATTTATGGCTAAAATCGTTTCTATACCAACAATGTTCTATCTAGTTTCTCTTCCTCTTGTTTTGTTAAAGTTTTTTATAGTTTATATAGGAAATATTTATTTTAATGTTGTTACTATTCTTAAAATATTAAATTTTTTCTGGTTTCCTTTCCTCACTGGACTATTTTCCTTTTTGGAGTTCCTGGGCTTATAGCATCCTGCTTTTCCAACTGGGGTTGTGGCTTAGCATTTAATAATAATAATAATAATAATAATAATGATAATAATAATAATTCTAACAATAATCACAAATATATATTCAAAGAAAATCGCAACCCATAAATTTTACGAAAATCCCAACCTTTCTCAACTAGGCTTTTTCTCTCTCTCTCTCCTAGGCCTGCAAGAAGACAGGATAAAGTCCTCGGCTCATCCCAGGCTGCTGAGCGTCGTCAGCCGGCTGACGGTGAAAGTAACAAAAGCTGACGACGGACAGCAGTACTCCTGTAGGGCTCTGCATCCGACTCTGAGGGACTCGAGGGCTTCGCTCATCACGTCCGTCATATTATCCGTCTTGCGTAAGTACATAAATAATTCCAGAGTCTTTGTAGTTCCGGGTTGGTAATTAAAATGCGTAGTTGGTTGGGAAGGTCCGGTTTGGTAATTAAAATGCGTAGTTTGGTTGGGAAAGTCCGGGTTGGTAATTAAAATGTGTAGTTGGTTGGGAAGGTCCGGGTTGGTAATTAAAATGCGTAGTTGGTTGGGAAGGTGCGGGTTGGTAATTAAAATGCGTAGTTGGTTGGGAAGGTCCGGGTCGGTGATTTAAAATGTGCAGTTGGTTGGGAAGGTCCGGATTGGTAATTAAACTGTGTAGTTGGTTGGGAAGGTCCGGGTTGGTAATTAAAATGTGTAGTTTGTTGGGAAGGTCTGGGTTGGTAATTAAAATGTGCAGTTTGTTGGGAAGGTCGGGTTGGTAATTAAAATGTGCAGTTTGTTGGGAAGGTCGGGTTGGTAATTAAAATGTGGTTATATATTTACTATAGCATAATATTCCCTAATGAGTAAAGTAAGATGTGTTCCTGGTGTATTTATAAGTACTTTTAAACTATTCTCATGCAAGTAATAGGGGGGGGGGGGAAACTAGTTCTCAAATTAAAAAAAAATATACTGAAAATCCAAATTTTGAAAGGAAAACAAACGCACGAACACCACTTAATCTAAGGTTCCCCATCTAACCTAACCTAAGAGCGGTATCCTTACTAACAGGAGGGGGACTTTGTCCCTGCAAACCAAATATCCTCCTTCTTGCGGATAACCCTCTCCTACTTACAACCCCGTATCCCTGACTTATTCTAAAATTAA
>NC_090744.1:117807202-117809702 GCF_036898095.1 Palaemon carinicauda | reverse complement strand
ACAGATCAACTATCCTTTCTTTATATATTTCCACACAAACACATCTCAACTATCCTTTCTTTATATAATCCCACACAAACAGATCAACTATCCTTTGTTTATATATTTCCACACAAACACATCTCAACTATCCTTTCTTTATATAATCCCACACAAACAGATCAACTATCCTTTGTTTATATATTTCCACACAAACACATCTCAACTATCCTTTCTTTATATAATCCCACAAAAACAGATCAACTATCCTTTGTTTATATATTCCCACACAAACACATCTCAACTATCCTTTGTTTATATATTTCCACACAAACACATCTCAACTATCCCTTCTTTATATATTTCCTCACAAACACATCTCAACTATCCTTTGTTTATATATTTCCACACACACACATCTCAACTATCCTTTCTTTATATAATCCCACACAAACAGATCAACTATCCTTTGCTTATATATTTCCACACAAACACATCTCAACTATCCTTTCTTTATATAATCCCACACAAACAGATCAACTATCCTTTGCTTATATATTTCCACACAAACACATCTCAACTATCCTTTCTTTATATATTTCCACACAAACACATCTCGACTATCCTTTCTTTATATAATTCCACAAAACAGATCAACTATCCTTTGTTTATATATTTCCACACAAACACATCTCAACTATCCTTTGTTTATATATTTCCACACAAACACATCTCAACTATCCTTTCTTTATATAATTCCACAAAACAGATCAACTATCCTTTGTTTATATATTTCCACACAAACACATCTCAACTATCCTTTGTTTATATAATCCCACACAAACAGATCAACTATCCTTTCTTTATATATTTCCACACAAACACATCTCAACTATCCTTTCTTTATATAATCCCACACAAACAGATCAACTATCCTTTGTTTATATATTTCCACACAAACACATCTCAACTATCCTTTCTTTATATAATCCCACACAAACAGATCAACTATCCTTTTTTTATATATTTCCACACAAACACATCTCAACTATCCTTTCTTTATATAATCCCACACAAACAGATCAACTATCCTTTCTTTATATATTTCCACACAAACACATCTCAACTATCCTTTCTTTATATAATCCCACACAAACAGATCAACTATCCTTTGCTTATATATTTCCACACAAACACATCTCAACTATCCTTTGTTTATATAATCCCACACAAACAGATCAACTATCCTTTCTTTATATATTTCCACACAAACACATCTCAACTATCCTTTCTTTATATAATCCCACACAAACAGATCAACTATCCTTTGTTTATATATTTCCACACAAACACATCTCAACTATCCTTTCTTTATATAATCCCACAAAAACAGATCAACTATCCTTTGTTTATATATTTCCAAACAAACACATCTCAACTATCCTTTCTTTACATAATTCCACACAAACCGATCAACTATCCTTTCTTTATATATTTCCACACAAACACATCTCAACTATCCATTCTTTATATAATCCCACACACACAGATCAAGTATCCTTTCTTTATATATTTCCACACAAACACATCTCAACTATCCTTTCTTTATATAATCCCACACAAACAGATCAACTATCCTTTGCTTATATATTTCCACACAAACACATCTCAACTATCCTTTCTTTATATAATCCCACACAAACATCTCAACTATCCTTTGCTTATATATTTCCACACAAACACATCTCAACTATCCTTTCTTTATATAATCCCACACAAACAGATCAACTATCCTTTGCTTATATATTTCCACACAAACACATCTCAACTATCCTTTCTTTATATAATCCCACACAAACATCTCAACTATCCTTTCTTTATGTAATTCCACAAAAACAGATCAACTATCCTTTGTTTATATATTTCCACACAAACACATCTCAACTATCCTTTCTTTATGTAATTCCACAAAAACAGATCTCAACTATCCTTACTTTATATATTTCCACACAAACAAATCAACTATCCATTCTTTATATATTTCCACACAAACACATATCGACTATCCTTTGTTTATATATTTCCACACAAACACATCTCAACTATCCTTTCTTTATATAATTCCACAAAAACAGATCAACTATCCTTTGTTTATATATTTCCACACAAACACATCTCAACTATCCTTTCTTTATATAATCCCACAAAAACAGATCAACTATCCTTTGCTTATATATTTCCGTAACATTTGGTGATATTTCAAATCCTCCTCAAATAAAGAAGGTCAATATCCCACTCAAGTGTTTTTATGAGACGAAAATGTATTCCAATATGGAGCATGTCAGACGGTGATGACATAGCATCTGCAGACATGACAAAAAAACTGATAAAGATTAAAATCTAACATTATAGACAATATAGAAAAATTAAGTGGACAAATTCAGAAATATGAATTTCCATTAAACTTTTGGTAAACAAAAAAAATAATAATCTGTCCTAAGGTTTTAAATTCATGCTTCTA
>NC_090744.1:117789702-117802202 GCF_036898095.1 Palaemon carinicauda | reverse complement strand
AAGATGACCACACTGCAATGCAACAAACATTTTTCTCTCCTCTCTCTTTCTCTTTCTCACTCTCACTCTCTCTTCGTCTCTCTCTTTTTTTGCCAGAAGTCAGCAAAACATCAAGGCCACCGAGGGCCAAGATGACCACACTGCAATGCAACAAACATTTTTCTCTCCTCTCTCTTTCTCTTTCTCACTCTCACTCTCTCTTCGTCTCTCTCTTTTTTTGGTAGAAGTCAGCAAAACATCAAGGCCACCGAGGGGCCAAGATGACCACACTGCAATGCAACAAACATTTTTCTCTCCTCTCTCTTTCTCTTTCTCACTCTCACTCTCTCTTCGTCTCTCTCTTTTTTTGGTAGAAGTCAGCAAAACATCAAGGCCACCGAGGGGCCAAGATGACCACACTGCAATGCAACAAACATTTTTCTCTCCTCTCTCTTTCTCTTTCTCACTCTCTCTCTCTCTCTCTCTTCGTCTCTCTTTTTTTTTGGTAGAAGTCCGCAAAACATCAAGGCCACCGAGGGCCAAGATGACCACACTGCAATGCAACAAACATTTTTCTCTCCTCTCTCTTTCTCTTTCTCACTCTCACTCTCTCTTCGTCTCTCTCTTTTTTTGGTAGAAGTCAGCAAAACATCAAGGCCACCGAGGGCCAAGATGACCACACTGCAATGCAACAAACATTTTTCTCTCCTCTCTCTTTCTCTCTCACTCTCTCTCTTCGTCTCTCTCTTTTTTTTGGTAGAAGTCAGCAAAACATCAAGGCCACCGAGGGCCAAGATGACCACACTGCAATGCAACAAACATTTTTCTCTCCTCTCTCTTTCTCTCTCACTCTCTCTCTCTCTCTTCGTCTCTCTCTTTTTTTTTTTGGTAGAAGTCCGCAAAACATCAAGGCCACCGAGGGCCAAGATGACCACACTGCAATGCAACAAACATTTTTCTCTTCTCTCTCTTTCTCTCTCACTCTCTCTCTCTCTCTTCGTCTCTCTCTTTTTTTTTGGTAGAAGTCCGCAAAACATCAAGGCCACCGAGGGCCAAGATGACCACACTGCAATGCAACAAACATTTTTCTCTTCTCTCTCTTTCTCTCTCACTCTCTCTTTCTCTCACTCTCTCTCTCTCTCTTCGTCTCTCTCTTTTTTTTTGGTAGAAGTCCGCAAAACATCAAGGCCACCGAGGGCCAAGATGACCACACTGCAATGCAACAAACATTTTTCTCTTCTCTCTCTTTCTCTCTCACTCTCTCTCTCTCTCTTCGTCTCTCTCTTTTTTTTTGGTAGAAGTCCGCAAAACATCAAGGCCACCGAGGGCCAAGATGACCACACTGCAATGCAACAAACATTTTTCTCTCCTCTCTCTTTCTCTTTCTCACTCTCACTCTCTCTTCGTCTCTCTCTTTTTTTGGTAGAAGTCAGCAAAACATCAAGGCCACCGAGGGCCAAGATGACCACACTGCAATGCAACAAACATTTTTCTCTCCTCTCTCTTTCTCTTTCTCACTCTCTCTCTCTCTCTCTCTTCGTCTCTCTCTTTTTTTGGTAGAAGTCAGCAAAACATCAAGGCCACCGAGGGCCAAGATGACCACACTGCAATGCAACAAACATTTTTCTCTCCTCTCTCTTTCTCTTTCTCACTCTCACTCTCTCTTCGTCTCTCTCTTTTTTTGGTAGAAGTCAGCAAAACATCAAGGCCACCGAGGGCCAAGATGACCACACTGCAATGCAACAAACATTTTTCTCTCCTCTCTCTTTCTCTCTCACTCTCTCTCTTCGTCTCTCTCTTTTTTTGGTAGAAGTCAGCAAAACATCAAGGCCACCGAGGGCCAAGATGACCACACTGCAATGCAACAAACATTTTTCTCTCCTCTCTCTTTCTCTCTCACTCTCTCTCTCTCTCTTCGTCTCTCTCTTTTTTTTTGGTAGAAGTCCGCAAAACATCAAGGCCACCGAGGGCCAAGATGACCACACTGCAATGCAACAAACATTTTTCTCTCCTCTCTCTTTCTCTCTCACTCTCTCTCTTCGTCTCTCTCTTTTTTTGGTAGAAGTCAGCAAAACATCAAGGCCACCGAGGGCCAAGATGACCACACTGCAATGCAACAAACATTTTTCTCTCCTCTCTCTTTCTCTCTCACTCTCTCTCTTCGTCTCTCTCTTTTTTTGGTAGAAGTCCGCAAAACATCAAGGCCACCGAGGGCCAAGATGACCACACTGCAATGCAACAAACATTTTTCTCTCCTCTCTCTTTCTCTCTCACTCTCTCTCTTCGTCTCTCTCTTTTTTTGGTAGAAGTCAGCAAAACATCAAGGCCACCGAGGGCCAAGATGACCACACTGCAATGCAACAAACATTTTTCTCTCCTCTCTCTTTCTCTCTCACTCTCTCTCTCTCTCTTCGTCTCTCTCTTTTTTTTGGTAGAAGTCCGCAAAACATCAAGGCCACCGAGGGCCAAGATGACCACACTGCAATGCAACAAACATTTTTCTCTCCTCTCTCTTTCTAACTCTCACTCTCTCTTCGTCTCTCTCTTTTTTTTTGCCAGAAGTCAGCCAAATATTCATTTGAGTCGAGGGGACGTCCCAAGGATTAATGGCTTTGCATCTTTATCTCGAGTGATGTTGTTGTTCTTTGCGATGTATTTCCATGAACAAAATTGAGAAGAGATTTCACCAGTTTCCTTTATTTCTGCGTTATTTTCTTTTTTAGTTTTTATTCTTTTAACAAGAGTTGTACGACACCTGTCAACAGCTATTTTTAGCCCCGATTTCTGAGTATTCTTGTATATATCTGTCTTTCCATCTATCTATTTGTGGGAGGTCTTTGTTCTTAACTTCTTGTAGGGTTTGCATCAAATATCTTTTAACGCTATTTGCTATGATTTTCGTTTATATTTGTTAAGAAAGTAGCTCGCTTTATATATATATATATATATATATATATATATATATATATATATATATATATATATATATGTATGCATGTTTCGTATCTATCTATCTATACAACTATTTATCCATCTCTATATGACACTATAATTCTATTACGAACAAAGACTTTCTACCACGAATGTTTAATTTCTCTCTCTCTCTCTCTCTCTCTCTCTCTCTCTCTCTCTCTCTCTCTCTCTCTCTCTCTCTCTCGAATCGAATCGAATGTAAATCTGTAAAATGTAGCACCTGGCTAGTACAGTGGTAACGTGTTCGTCTAGCATTCGCATGGCAGCAGATCGATCCAACCCAGGGTCAGTGAGTTTAAGCTATTTACTGGGAAGGTCACTGCTGTGGTAGGGCACCCCAGTGAGGTGTTCGGCTTCTGGTGAGCATCTATTCAGATGCAATTGGAACACACTCCAGACACCTTTAACTCTTCTCACAAGTTCTCTATGACACTTGGCTTTCCCCACAATAAAACACTAAGTGCTGGACAGACATGTGGCAATCATTTCAAAGCTATCTGTGATTTATGTTATCTTGATCAGGATTTTGACTTTTATCATTCAATGTAGCTTTTCATACATTTCTTAAGACTTTATTTATGATATGTGAGTGTTTACAGTAATTACATTTATGCACATACAGTACTTCCCGTATCAATAGGTTACTGTAGTCTGTCATTTGCTCTTATTTTTATTTTATGAATTGTTTAATATGTATGGATATTTTTAAAGAACTAATGAAAAATAATCATGCTAGACAACTGATATTCATGCAGCTGATATCGAAACACCATTGGATCTTGATAGCTGGCGTATGTTATAATTAATTAATGCCTTGAATCTTTGGATTCAAGTTTCAATCCGGTAAAACAACAACAACAAAAATAATAACAATAACAAATGCAGCTCATTCTAGTCCACAGCAGAACAAAGGCCTCAAACATGCCATTATTTCGTGTATGGAGTTTGTCCCTTTCATCACCCAACTGGCCATTGTACATTGGTGATAGTGGGAGACTTTAATCTTATTGGTCACACCCTTTCACCACGTGTGCATATATATACACGTGTATATACACACACACACATGTGTATATATATATATATATATATATATATATATATATATATATATATATATATATATATATATATATATATATATATATACAGTGTATACACATATATAAATATACATATATATATACACATATATATATATATACACTGTATATACATATATTTGTGTATATATATACATATATATATATATATATATATATATATATATATATATATATTTATATATATTATTGTCTTTGTTGTTTGATCTGAATGAAATTTCCCCTCAGGATAATGGACACAGTCAGCCAGGAAAAAAAAAATTTAATGCACTCGTTGGTTTATGCAAAGACTCAGAGAGGAATGAGATTCTTCCCTAAAACATTGCTAATGTTATTAATGGCTGCTTTCAGGAAGGTGTTTATTATTTATAAGTGTCATAGTACTGTTTCCATATTATGTTTTGTTATTGTTTATTAATATCTACCTTATTATTGCCAGAATTCCTGTTATAGATTTGCAATAAGAGAAGGAAAGGGAACTGTTGTTCTGCTAAAATCACAAGACATTCCAAAATTTAATTATTCTCAGCTTTCATATAACTGGATATTGATTTCTTTATTCGCTAATACATGACCAATTCCATCTAGGATATTTTCCACAGCATTGATATTTCAGATATTTTGGTAATTTTTTTTTAGTGTCTGAATATTGTTTGCGTATTCTTAATGTATTTTCATTCTATTCTTTATCAACATTATCTACTGGTAATTTTTTGTTTGGTGTCTGAATATTGCTTGTGTATTCTTGATGTTTTTTTTTTCTTATTCTTTATCAACATCATCTACCTTCAAAGTAACAGATTTCAAGGGTCCTTGATGTTGATTTCTTCATTCGTTAATACAAATGACCAATTCCATCTTGGATATTTCCCATATTATTGATATTTTAGTTATTTGGTATTTTTTTTAGTGTGCGAGTACTGTTTGAGTATTCTTAATGTTGTTTTGTTATTCTTTATTGGTCATCAACATCATCTACCTTCAAATTGACAGACTTCAAGGGTCACTAACATTGATTTCTTTCATTCACATAGATAGATGACTCGATATTTCCCATTCCAGATAATTTTTGCAACTTTTGTAACTGACATTTGCATCCCAATTCCTCTCAAAATTATTTATTACATTTTATTTCATAGAACGTAGAATTCACCAGCCCTGACGACTGAAATAAAAGATACAGCACAGCCGTAGTGAACATGTGTTTGAATAAATGAACGAGTGTCAAAATACCCCGAAAGAATTATTCAAATCCTCCGTAAAGCTCTGCGGATTTCGTCGCTCAAAATATGCAACCAGGTCCGCAGGAAACGTTGAAAGTTTTAAGGAAGTCTCTAGCGTGTTTCCACAAAATTATTTCACGCGTTTTGCTTATATATACATTGTCCTTCACCGGTTGTCAAACGGTATTTCGCTATTCGCGATGTTCGTTATTCGCGATGCCCGTTATTTGCGGTGTTCGTTATTCGCGATAATCGTTATTCGCGATTCTCGTTACTCAAGATGTTGTTATTCGAGGTGTTTCTTTAATATATATTTATAAAAAGTGAGGATAATTTTATTACTTTGGCAATGATCCCTACTTAACCTATACACATGAACGTAACTTCCCCCATACAATTCACTGACCACTTAACCCAATAATAGGTACAAGCGTTGGTTGGGTAAGAGGAAAGGCATGTGACATGCAATTACATCCATTCAGACATACTAGAAACAGGAATACTACACCCTTTAGGTGCCACCTTTTTGAAAAAGGAAATATGGAGTATGCTATATATATATATATATATATATATATATATATATATATATACATATATATATATATACTGTATATACACATATATATAGGTAATGTTTATTTGTATATACATACACACATATATATACATATATATATATGTGTGTATATATGTATATATATACATATATATATATATATATATATATATATATATATATATATATATACACTGTATGCATGTCTAACATATAAAAATAATTGAATTCGAAATCATAAGTCCAGTTAATCTCCTTACCAGGTAAAGTGGTCAAGGGAGGCAAAACGGAAGAGAAACGAGCTGACGGCAGTGGTTGGATTACGTCATCGGAGCTGACCCAGTATGCCAGCGGGTCAAAGGACGCCAGGCAGGTCAAGGTGGAGTGCGAGGCGAAGCATTCGACTGCTGATAATCCGATAACGCATACGCGACTCATAAGTATTACAAGTAAGTACTATATTTACCTATTTACTTAACACTTATAACCTAAAATAGTTAATTTAAAGGTTTAAAGGCTGCTCATGAATGGTAGAGGCAAGGGAGAGGGACAATTAATCGCGATCACTTAAAGATTTAAAGGTTTAAAGGCGTCTCATGAATGGCAGAGGCAAGGGACAGTGACATTGCCCTATCAAGCAGGACAATGCCCTAGAGACTGGTCATATTAAATATGATCAGCGCCCAAAACCACCTCTCCACCCAAGCTAGGACCAAGGAGGGACAGGCAATGAGCTGCTGATATCTTAGCAGATAGACCTATAGGCTTCCCCGACCACCCATCCTTAGCCTCTAAGGATGGTGAGGTTACAGCGACCAAAGGAACTTACGAGTTTGAGCGGGATTCGAACCCCAGTCTGGCAATCACCAGGCAAGAACGCTACCAGATAACTTATTCATAAATATTTCTAGTGGAGTAAGAATTCAAATTCATTTTATATTTGCTGTATATTCTCAAAAATATGCAAAACCTTGGCCTGGCACTCCTTGGTCTTGGCTTGGGTGATAGAGGGGGCTTGTGCGCTAATCATAGGTGTATATGTTCCGTCTCTAGGGCACTGTCCTGCTCTCTAGGGCAATGTCACTGTCCCTTGCCTCTGCCATTCATGAGCGGCCTTTAAACCTTTAAAACCTGGTTATTGCAGTTATGAAGCAAACATAATTTGTCAATATATTTATTATTAATGGAATATAAAGTATAACTTATAATTACTTATGAATTAAAATTATTTTTTTATTTGTTGTATATTAATAAAAATATATCAAATCTCGTTATTGCAGTTATGAAAAATACATAACTTATCAGTGTTACCAAAGAATTTTAAAATAATATTGTTTGGCGCAATTGAAACATGATATTCAATAATCGCTGACGTCACATAAAACATAAGCAGATCATAATTATTACAAGTGGGTCCATAATTAATTGCATATCAATAAAAAAATATTCTCTTCGAATAGAAATAATGTGGCATTTTAATCTCATTTGTGATTCATAATTGTCAATGGAAAGCTTTGAATATATATTTACATGTATGATATTACATTACATTAATTAAACCTATTGATTAGTATGTCATGAAGACGTAAATAAATCTTAAGTATTTTATTCAATTGTAAAAAAAAAAAAAAAAAAAAAAAGAAAAAAGAAATTATATAATCGGAAATTTTCCGTAAACATATACTGTTCTCAGCCGTATTTCAGTAAAATACAGACGACCGTAATTTTATCGTACTTTGTTATTATTCTTTACGGGTTAGTGACCGTTATATCACTCCTATACGTCAGTATAACCGTTTTTTAAATGGTAAAAATCCTGTATTAAATATTGTCTTGCATTTACCGTTTTTTAATATTTTTTAACTGTAGATTAACTACAGAAAGCCCAAAAATATCAATGAGATTACATCTTTCACACCTAAACATTGAACTTCTTAAGCACAGATTAGTAATCAAATAACTACCAACGTGTTAAAAATTGTTTATCTTTATGTGTAATGGATTCATGATATGGTATCATTTATATAGACTGTAATCACCGCAAAGTTTTGATAAAAACAATATGAAGTTATTAAGCTGAAAATAAACATATACTATATTCAATACATGATTTTCATAAAATTGTAATAAGAAATAAGGGAGAGATCAAAGTAAAAGTTCTAATGGTGCCAATAGTAACGAAAATTAATCAAATTTTACATTTCAACTTTGACTCTGCGCACGATATTTAGGATAAGTTCCTAAAGATGTTTTGATATAAATACAGCATAGTAATTTAATTCCTTGTTTGTGCCGTATCATTTGCCATGTTTACACGTACCTTTTATTCAAAATATGGACACTAATGATTTTCTAAATACGAAGTAGCATAAGTATGATAAATAGATATTACTAAGAGATCTAAATGTTTCATTATCGTGCCCTGGCAACCAACCGGTAAACAACAAGTACGACATCTTATCTTTGCTTGTATGTTGCCATTCCACGATAACGATTGATTGATTGATTATGAGTTTATCTGGCATCCTGACATCTAAGGCCACGATAACGAAAGCTTCAGACTTGCTGGCCATGAATATAGTGTATGCATTTAAACTATTTATCCCATCAGTACACCTTATACAAGAGTTTGCATTGTAATTAGATAGCACTAAGCATGACTAATCAACCCTTACTTACCTATAATAACGAAGCCTTTTCCAAATGACTCTCCAGGAATGCCAGGACCACCGGTAGTCGAGGTGGATGTCAGAGGCCAGGTCGTGGCAGGGACCGTGCTTGAACTGACCTGCACCAGCACCGGAGGTCATCCTCCACCACGAATCAGGTCAGCATGGGTCACTCTTAAGGATATGAAAATGAGATAACCTTGATTAAATGTTATGCCTAAAACCCGGGGGAATTGATTCTGTATATGGAATAAGAAGTTTACATTTTAGCAATAAATTTTACATTAGTTGCTATTGAATGCATTTGCCCTGCTTCCTTTCTGATTATCATTATTATTATTATTATTATTATTATTATTATCACTGTCTTGGGTTAGAGTTCTCTTGCTTGAGGGTACACTCGGGCACTCTATTCTATCTAATTTCTCTTCCTCTTGTTTTGTTAAAGTTTTTATAGTTTATTTGGGAAATATTTATTTTAATGTTGTTACTGTTCTTAATATTATATTTTTCCTTGTTTCCTTTCCTCACTGGGCTATTTTCCCTGTTGGGGACCCTGAGCTTATAGCATCATGCTTTTCCAACTAGGGTTGTAGCGTAGCAAATAACAATAATAATAATAATAATAATAATAATAATAATAATAATAACCCTAATTGTAAAAGAAGGATGTTATAAGTTCAAGGGCCCCAACAAGGTAAAATATCCCCTTGAGGAAAGGAAATAGAAGGATAGATAGAAAGATAGAGATAGATAGATCGATAGATAGATATAACAAATCCTCTTTCTCTATCAATAACATTGTTTTGTATAATTTCCTATGGCTTTTAATGAAACCCTGCTAACCTTTAAGTTACTATCTTTCATCGTTCAACATCCAACTCATATTTATTCACATTTACATTCGTTAGTTTTGATACCTATAATTATTAATTCAACAAGACAAATCCCATTCTCTCCAATCATTTCTCACCTGTCATACTTCACCAACTAAACTCTGAACTCTATACCGTCACTTCATAGCTATCTCGTTCACCTAACTTGACCTCTAACCTCCTGGCCTCTGACCTCATTACAAAACAGGTTATTCAAAGGCGAGGAAGAGGTCGAAGTCCAGGAACAGCAGAAGGGAAATTTGACCTGGGCGAGGGCAGCTTTTAAGGTCGTGCCAGCTGATAACGGAGCAAAGGTCAGGTGCGAAGTTAGCAACGCTGCCACCACCACGCCACTCACCGCTCACACGACCATAAACCTTATGTGTAAGTCCGTAGATTTTAGTCTTGAGTCAGATTTGAGTTTTTTTTTTTTTTTTCTTTTTTTTTGGGGGGGGTATAAAAGCAATAATACTTTTATGTTGTTTTGAATGTCATATAAAAGTACAAAAAATTATCTTTCTAATCAGGTATAAGATATATATATATATATATATATATATATATATATATATATATATATATATATATATATATATATTTATATTTATATATATATATATATATATATATATATATATATTTATATATATATATATATATATATATATATATATATATATTATATATATACATATACACATATACATATATATATATATATATATATATATATATATATATATATATATATTGCAAAACCCACTTACAAAAATTTTTCTATAACAGCATAAATTAAAAAAAAAATAGGTATCCTTATTATATCTTTATTACTTGAAACATCTACTCAGAGATATAAATATTTTCACTTTGATTTCTTATTTCATTTTAGATATTACGTAAATCCATCCTATTCGTTTTAAAAGAATTTTTATGCAGTTTAGCGGCTTCGTTTTATATATATTTATAAAGCCATTATTTTTCGTTCTCACTGGCTGCTGGTCATTCAAGATTAATATGAAACATGAAACAAAATCATTTCCATTTTCCTTTGATCTCTTCTTGCATAAAATTTGTACTACATTCTCATTTTTCCTGATTTTTTTACGATTACACATTTATGAAATCAGGATAAACTGGTATTTTTTATATCAGTAATGGTTTCATGTTTTTCAAAAATATTACAGATGAAATATTATATTAGACAAAGTGAAAGTAAACTAAATACGGCATTTAAGGTTATAATACATGAAAAAAAGAATATTACAGCTGAAAATTTTAAAGTTTCTGTGAACTACACGTAAAAAAATTAAAAGATTGTTTTTTTTTTTTGGCGTCGATAGGCGTAGGAGGAGATGGTGATGAAAAAAGTTTAAACGTAAAATATATCTCAAGAAAATAATGAATTTTTATCCTTTTGTCATAAATCTCGGAGGAAAGTAAATCCTACGTTTTTCATATTATCAGAAATCTAAAGTAAGTTTATGACATAAATTTTTGTTTATTGCTACTAGAGACAAGATAATATCTTTATTTTCATATATATATATATATATATATATATATATATATATATATATATATATATATATACTGTATATATATATATATATATATATATATATATATATATATATATATATATATATATATATATATATATATGTGTGTGTGTGTGTGTGTGTTTAAAATACACAAAAAAGCAAATGCAAGGTTGTATATGATTTATAATACCCAAATTGGTAAACATGCAAAAGAAAAAAAAAAGAAAAGAAAAAAGAAAAAAAAATACTATCTCATTAGTGTATCTCAAACCTTCACATATTTAGAAAGAATAAAAGACAATGTTTCATTAGTTTCTAAGACGATGAAACGCACCAAGTGTTTTCAAAAAGCCATATTGTCTTTCTTTTTCGAACGATGAAACATACAAGTGAATTTTCATCATTTGTATTTTTTTTTTCCAAAGTGAAATTTCATCAATTGTACCATTTTTCCAGTGAATTTTCATTATTTGTACCATTTTTTTCCAAAGTGAATTTTTCTTTTTTTTCTTTTTAAGTGAAATTTCATTTGTTTTTGTTTTTTTAAGCGAATTTTCAAAATATATTTTTTGTTCAAAGTGAATTTTCATTATTTTCATCTTTCTTTTCAAAGTGAATTTTCATCATTTACATTTTATCTTCAAAGTGAATTTTCATCATTTACATTTTATTTTCAAAGCGAATTTTCACCATTTGTACCTTTTTTCCAGTTCCGGCGTGGGAGGTCATAACCCAATGCAAACCCAGCCAGGTGGAAGCTCGAGAGGTGGCCACTTTGACCTGCGAGTCTTCCTCCAGCTTGCCTCCCTCCACCCTGACCTGGCACTCGGGAGGGGCCACCCTGGAGGGAGCTATCACCTCACACTCCCCTGGGCTCTACGGTGGCACTGTGACCAGGTGGGTACGAACTCTTTGGGAAACGTTTAGTGTTGATCTTCTTATCTTACTTTACATAAAAAAAAAAAAAAAGTCTTGTTATTTATACTGGAATATTTACTTTTTTTTCAATTATTTACATAAAAAAACCATAGTAAAACATAATAAGAAATATATAAATTTTGAAATGAAGAAAAACAAATTTAACAGAACTCTCTGGGAAGTGTTAAGTGTTGATCTTCTTGTCTTACTTTAAAATACGATGTCTTGTTTTTTATACTTGAATATTTACTTTTTTTTTCAATTATTTACATAAAAAACCATAGTAAAACATAATAAGAAATATATAAATTTTGAAATGAAGAAAAAAAAATTAACAGGTCCATAATTAACCAGGTTTAAATCATAATGATGATGAGGTTATAAAAAAAGTATATATTCAAGTATAAATCATTTCTTTTTATTTTGAAATGAAGAAAAAAAAATTAACAGGTCCATAATTAATCAGGTTTAAATCATAATGATGATGAGTTTATAAAAAAAGTATATATTCAAGTATAAATAATTTCTTTTCATTCTGATTATACTCATTGACCAGAGTTGAAAAGAAGTTATTTATACTGGAATATTTACTTCTTTTTTTTTAAATTCGTCCATAATTAACCAGGTTTAAATCATAATGATGATGAGGTTATAAAAAAA
>NC_090744.1:117779702-117782202 GCF_036898095.1 Palaemon carinicauda | reverse complement strand
ATATATATATATATATATGTATATATATATATATATATATATACATATATATATATATATATATATATATTACTTGCTAAGCTACTACCCTAGGTGGAAAAGCAGGATGCAATAAGCCCAGGGCCCCCAACAGGGAAAATAGCTCAGAGAGGAAAGAGAATCTTTCAAATAAAACTGGAAAGATTAACAGTAACACTATGCTTTAATTTGATGTATTTTCATGTACTTTGGCCTACTTCATAAAGTCTAAACATTACAGGCTGGTTGACAACCTAACCCAGAAAAGAAACTTATGTCAATAATTTATGTTAAAACGGAAATAATATAATTTTACGTTTTCAAAATATATGAAACGTTACAAGGAATAATAGAATTGTTGAAATTTGTTTATAGCTGGCTATTACCGACATGCATAATAATTTATCTATCCTAATTATGACCTAAATGGCAAAGTCGTGTTCTTAACCTCGTGTTTAACATTCATAAATATGTTCTTTAACCTGTAGCCGTATATCACAGGGCATCTCATCCCTACCTGAGCTCTTAACATCTCAAAAATAGATGTTTAACATTCATAAATGTGTTCTTTAACCTGTAGCTATATATCACAGGCTCTTAACATCTCAAAAATAGGTGTTTAACATTCATAAACCAATAAGTTATTTAACCTGTAGCCGTTTATCACATGGCATCTCATCCCTAACTGTGCTCTTAACATCTCAAAAATGGATGTTTAACATTCATAAACCAATATGTTCGATTCCTGGTCGGGGTAGGCGATATCTCTCTCTCTCTCTCTCTCTCTCTCTCTCTCTCTCTCTCTCATGTATGTGTGTATGTATGTATGTGTATATATATATATATATATATATATACACATATATACATACATAAAGATACAGCTCTTGGTTGGCTGCCATTATTGTCGATGTTAAATGAATTTGATAAAATGTATATATATTCACACGCATATACAGTATAAATATATATATATATATATATATATATATATATATACATATATATATATATATATATATGTGTGTGTGCGATTTAGCTTGTTGCAAACTAAATCAACGTTCGATTCAAAAACTATCCCCAAATTCGAAAATTAATTTCCAAATGTAGATTTTTCTCGCACACATAATAAAACGAACAGAGCTATTGCAATTTCCTCCATCCACATCCCACATAATCGTGAATCTCAATACTGGCAAAAGTTACTTTCTCAACATTTTTTTTTCTCTATAGTGAGAATAGCTCTCCATGTTGTCAAATAATTTCAGAGTAAAAAATGTAGCCCTGCAAACATCAGTCTAACCAAAACAAAGCGTTGACATATATATGAAAAATGACCGAACAAAGGCCTTTCGGATATATAAAACTCCTATTGTGTCACAGTATATAGCATTTATAAAATCTCTGGCGGTATCGGATATACAGTATACATATATATATATATATATATATATATACATACATACATAAATATTTTCTTTAACCTGTAGCAGTATATCATTGGCCATCATTTCATCCCTAACTGTGCTCTTAACATCTCAAAATGGATGTTTAACATTCATAAATATGTTCTTTAACCTGTAGCCGTTTATCACTGGTAATTTCATCCCTAACTGTGCTCTTAACATCTCAAAAAATGGATGTTTAACATTCATAAATATTTTCTTTAACCTGTAACTGTATATCACAAGACATCTTATCCCTAACTGTGCTCTTAACGTCTCAAAAATGGATGTTTAACATTCATAAACAAATATGGTCTTTAACCTGTAGCCGTATATCACTGGGCATCTCATCCCTAACTGTGCTCTTAACAAGTCAAAAATAGATGTTTAACATCCATAAATGTGTTCTTTAACCTGTAGCCGTATATGGGCATCATTTCATCCCTAACTGTGCTCTTAACATTTCAAAAATGAATTTTTAACAATCATATGTTCTTTAACCTGTAGTCGTATATCACTGGGCATCATTTCATCCCTAACTTGTCGAAGGACCCGTGTATATAGGGGCCTTATCCTCTACACTTAAAACAAATAACAGGATTCACCCATGAAAACCATGTCCTACTAAGATATCACAGGGTCCAACATATAGCAGGAAGCTTACCCAGAACATAAGTATAAATGCCTTAATTAAAAGTCGTCAAAATGGGCTTACCATAGTCAATATAACTGAACACAAGAATTTGAAGCTTGGAACATCATTCTTCTAGCACAAACACGCACAAGAAAAACGGTAATACTAAACACCGTACCACAGCGATCCTGAGGCGGGACTGACTGGTGAAACACTAAACCACCTAGTTGTTTCATAACTTCGTGGAAAAAAAAGACTTATTATCCTTAATATTATTGGTAAAATGAAGATAACGTTAACAAACCATGCGAAAGAAGTTTGTATACGTGCTAAATTCACCATGTACCAAGGAATATGACTGGTGTGATCATACTGTCTTCTTCGGACAATACTAAGAACGTAT
>NC_090744.1:117767202-117769702 GCF_036898095.1 Palaemon carinicauda | reverse complement strand
GTTTCGATTCGTTATCTTTCATTCTTTGAATCTTTGGTAAAACTATATTTTAATTGTATGTCTAAGTTAGCTAAAAATACATTTCAAATTTATCATATTTTAAGGTTTTTTTAAACGTTTCCATAACAGAAGTCTTTGTCTTCTGAATTTTAACCTTATGCAAAATGTAGAATTAAATTTTTACTCAAATATTACGCTGATGGAAATAGAGATATTTCCATGCGTGTTTTTCTCGAGTTAACAAAATTACATATTTTTTAAATGGTTTGAAGTTTTCGTATCATAGAACTTTTTTTATCTCTGTGCTTTTCTATAGATTGAAGTTTTCGTATCTTAGAAAATTTATTTTTAATCTTTGAGCTTTCTATATGTGGAAGGAACAAATATATTTTACATATATTTTTACGAAAGAATAATTTGCCTAATATTTCTTTATAACAAAATAAAAATTGCTATCTATTCAACGTATCATAAGAAGATTAAGAATTATTATGAAATTTTTACTATGAATATTACTTTCATAAAGGAAATCATTGCGTTACCTAATTTAATATTTTCGAATTTATATATGTGAAAATACATGCTTAGCTTTCGTGAAATAGATCAAAACTAGAATTAAAACGATATACTTAGAGTCCTCAACATATAAACTTAATAAGTTCCAAGAAGCTGTTTGTAACCCAACTTGTTTATAAGTTGTTTTGTTAAATTTGGGCCAAAGATAGGCTTCACTTAACTCACATGCCTAAACTTTTCAGTTGCAATTAGTAAAAAAAATAGTTCCGGTTCTTATAAGAATTGTCGTCTTGCTTTATTACATTATTTCATTATCAACTTTCAATACGATATCTGACATTTGATTTCAGTTGGATTTGTGTTTGTATCTCCGAATAATTGACAAAAAAAAAAAAATAAAAAAATAAAAAAATAAAACCGAATTGCTTCTCAAATTTTTAATAACAGCTCAGTAGATCGAATTCGGATTTTGGGGAATCTATAACTTCAAAAACAAATCTAAATCTTTATTTCCTTGCAAGTAATAATATCATGCTATATAATATATAAGATGACGCAATCTAGAATTCATTACACGAAAGTGAAAATTCCCAGTTTTTCAAATTCCTCAGACGACTGAAGAAACCAAAACACCTACGGAGTATAAAACTCTAAATATACTTCAGCATGGAATATATTCCAGATTCCAGACTTTACATCAGTTTCATTATATTCAGTTTCTCAAATTTCTTAAAAAAAAAATCAAATTATATTCCAGAATGGAAAGTATTGTGGATTCCATATTTTACACCAATTTCATTATATGCAATTTCTTAAATATCTGCGTAAACTCAAAAATATATTCCTGCATGGAATGTATTCCAGATTCCAGATTTAACATCAATTTCCTTATATTCAGTTTTTCAAAAAAAAAAAAAAATTAAATATATTCCAGCAAGGAATGTATTCCAGATTCCAGATTTTACATCAATTTCATTACATCTACTTTCTCAAATTTCTCTATAAACTCAAAATATATTCCAGCATAGAATGTATTCCAGATTCCAAACTTTACACCACTCTCTTTATATCCCGTTTCTCAAATTATTCAATAAACTCAAAATATATTCCAGTATGGAATGTATTCCACGTTCCATATGGTACATCAATTTCCTTATATCCAGTTTCAAAAATTTCTCAAAAAAAAAAGATTAAATAAAAAATATATTCCAGGAAGGAATGTATTCCACGTTCCATATGGTACATCAATTTCCTTATATCCAGTTTCAAAAATTTCTCAAAAAAAAAAGATTAAATAAAAAATATATTCCAGGAAGGAATGTATTCCACGTTCCATATGGTACATCAATTTCCTTATATCCAGTTTCAAAAATTTCTCCAAAAAAAAAAAAAAAAAAAAAAAAACTCAAAATATATTCCAGCATAGAATGTATTCCAGATCCCATATTTTACACCAGTTTGATAATATCCAGTTTCTAAAATTTCTTAATAAACTGAAAATATATTCCTGCATGGAACGTATTCCAGATTCCAGATTTTACACCAGTTTGATTATATCCAGTTTCTCAAATTTCTCATTAAACTCAAAATATATTCCAGCATGGAATGTATTCCAGATTCCATATTTTACATCAGTTTCATCATATCTAAATTCATGAAATATTTTCTGATCACATTTTCTAATCCTCCCGTGCAGACGTTCACTGAAATCCAGTTTTTTTTCCAAATCAACAAATTCTTTGTCACGATCGTCTTCGAAAATATCTCCAAAGGATTTCTCCCATATTCCTTGGAATAGCTTCCTCGTGGGCGTAGCTAGACGGATGTGATTTCGGAATGAATTTTTATTCCCGACGGATTCCTAATTTCCTAAACCTTCTCTAAACATCCAAGGGAATGTTGGAGCTTATGGGGGATTTAATGGTCCGTCAATTTGTTATATACGTGGTGTGTAAGAGGCTTGGAACCACAGAGAGAGAGAGAG
>NC_090744.1:117757202-117762202 GCF_036898095.1 Palaemon carinicauda | reverse complement strand
TAACAATTTTAATAATAACAACACCACCAACAACAATAATAATAATAATAATAATAATAATAATAATAATAATAATAATAATAATAATAATTGAAATTAATAATAATAATAATAATAATAATAATAATAATAATAATAACAATAACAACAATAATAATAATAATAATAATAATAATAATAATAACAATAATATTACTATTATTATTAATAACGTTAATAATAATAATAATAATGATAATAATAATAATAATAATAATAATAATAATGCATCCTTTCAAACGTTTATGTTTATTTTATGAACTACATATTTCACGAAATAAAGAAGATTGGTAAATTAGGGAGATAATAAAATATTGGTTATATATCCATCTATTAAATTTTTTTTAATAAATCATGCTGAATACAGAGCAAAAAATTATGAACCTTTTTTTTATAGTCACATATATTTTACATATTCTAAATTTTACGAGATCAATGACCATGAAATATGAAATTGACAGCATTTTCTTTCCTATATGATAAATAGTGTCTGACTATATATATATAAATATATATATATATATATATATATATATATATATATATATATATATATATATTTATAAATAATATATGTGTGAGATCAGTATAATCACTATATATATATATATATATATATATATATATATATATATATATATATATAACCTGTCACGCTCATCGGGGAGAGCAAGTACTCATACCCTGGTGAGAGGAGGTACTCCGACAAGTAAACTCGGAACCACACTCTACCACAAATTGCCGAACCATTGGGTTGTAGTTAGAAAAGGGCAAGAGGGTGAGAAGGGTTGGATCTTTTTACGTCTTTTTTGACGGATCGCGTACACTAGTAATAACATAACAAAGCCTCTTGTTATTCCAAAAATGGAAATCAACAATAGCAAGGCGTCCCGAATACGGTGTCAGGCCCTTCACTCATTTCCATATCCCCTTTAACCCTTCAGAAAGAGTTAGTAAATGCGGCACGGGGATGCGCCAGTGTTGTATTTTCGTCTTCCCGCAGGAGATACAGTAGTATTGTATCTTTATTAGTGCTGTATTTTCAGTAATGCTGTATTATCATTAGTAATGTATTTTCAATAGTACTGTATTTTCGTCGCACAGCAAGTGCTAAAGTAGTAATGTATTTTCGTCTTCCTGGGATAATACAGTAGTACTGTATTTTCAGACTGCATTTTCGTCCTCCCGTAGGTGATGCAGTTGTGCTGTATTTTCACCTCCACGCTGGTGATACAGTAGTACAGTATTTTCGTCCTCAAGCGGGTGATACAGTTGTACTATATTTTCGTCCTCGTGCGGGTGATACAGTAGTACTGTATTTTCACCTACCCACAGGTGATACAGTAGTATTGCATTCTCAATAGTAGTGTATTTTCATGTTCCATGAGAGATACCGTAGTACTGTATAATCTTCCAGAAGGTTATACAGAAGTATTGTATTTTCAGTTGTACTATATTTTCAGTACGACCGTATTTTCGTCTTCCAGCATGTGATACAGAAGTACTGTATTTTCACTAGTACTACAGTATAATATCAGTAGTACTGTATTTCGTCTTCCTGTGGATGATACAGTAGTACTGTATTTTCGCCTTCCTGCAAGAGACAATATTATCCTACTGTATTTTCAGTAGTACTGTATTTTCGTGTTCAGCAGGAGATACATTAATACTGTATTTCATCTTCCAGGGGGTGATACAGGAGAACTGTATTTTCGGTTGTACTGTATTTCCATCTTCCCATTGTGATACATTAGTAGTTTTTTATATTCCAGGGGGTGATACAAAAAATACTGTATTTTCAGTAGTACTATACTATCAGTATCACTGTATAACCTTCCAGAAGGTTATACAGAAGTACTGTATTTTCAGTAGTACTGTATTTTCAATAGTGCTGTATTTTCGTCTTCCCCAGGGTGATACATTAATACTGTATTCCCATCTTCCCACACGGGGAATGTCAAACGACAAAAGTACTCTTTGAAGGTTCATTACAATATACATTTGAATGAATAACATTACTTTCTTAATTAACATATGTAACTGTAAAATGAAATGGGAATTTTGGATAGTAGATTATACTCTACTAAAGTGTTCTTTTGACTACCTAGGAAAATATTCATTTGAATGCATACTGTTCAATATTTGCATAAAAAAAAAAAAAAAAAAACGGTATATGCCTGGCAACATTTATTCCAGGATTCTTACCGTTTTAAAATTCGGATATATTGACGTAAAGGAGTGATATTACGGTCATCAACAGCTAAAAGATAATAACAAAGTATGATAAAATTACGGTCGCCTGTATTTTACTGAAATACGGTTGAAAACTCGATTTTTACAGACATTTTCAGATTAAAATTACAGTTTTTTTTCTAACAGTACAGTACTTCAGTCTGACATCTATTCCAGGATTTTGGTAGTTTTAAAAATGGATATATTGACGCAAATGAGTGATATTACAGTCACCAACTCGTAAAAAAATAATAACATAGTGAGGCACAATTACGGTCGCCTGTATTTTACTGAAATACGGTTGAGAACTATATTTTCACGAAGAATTTACGATTAAAATTACTTTTTTTTTTTTTTTAACAGTGTAGTACTTTAGTCTCGCTCTAAATATTCTTCTGTGAAATGCTGTAGGTATTATGAATAGGCTTTAAAATAATCATTTTGGGGAAACAGAATTCCAAGAATTTTCGTCAAAATTATACGTATCTAGAACTATGGGGGTGATAAGTTCTCTTTGTATAATTTACAAAATATTCGTTTGAGTGGATAAGACAATTTTGTTATTAATAGAAATATGCAATATATTTGAATTAACAGTTTATATGAATTAACATTTCTATTTTCAAACTTACGACGGATGAATAAAAAAAAATGACATTACATAAGTAGAACTACGGGATAATAAGTTCTCTTTGAATTGTTAACAAAATATACATTTTCTGGATTATAAGATAATTTTGTTAGTAATACAAATATTCAGTTTATTTGAATTAACTTTTCCATTTTCAAACTTATGGATATATAAAAAGAAGCATTGCATAACTAGAACTACGGGATAATAGGTTCTCTTTGAAAAGTTAACAAAATATTCGTTGGAGTGTATTATAATAAGATAATTTTATTAGTAATAGAAATATGCAATGTATTTAAATTTATTAATTTATTTATTTTTTTTCATTTAGATAACTTAGGGATAATTATGAAGAGGCATTAGATAACGGAATATCTCGATTTGCGTATAGCCCTATGCATCTATGAATAATAAATATTCATTTAAAAATTTTCAGTGTATTAATCAATGTAAATACATTCCCGGCTTGTATCTACAGTATATTCAGATATATCTAGCTAGGATAACTTACGGATAATTATGAAGAGGCATTACATAACGGAATATCTTGATTTGCGTATAGCCCTATGCATCTATGAATAATAAATATTTATTTTAAAATTTTCAATGTATTCATTAATGTAAATACATTCTCGGCTTGTATCTACAGTAATTTCAGATATATCTAGCTAAGCTCTACCTGAAAATATATAAGAATATTCATGAAAGTTAACTATACTTCAAACTAGCCTATTTCATTTAAAGAATGCTACATATCTATCAAAATCAGCATACAAATTTCATTCAATTATTTCAACCTATTCAAACTACTAACTCCTAATGAAGCTATGATTAAACATCGTAGTAATTATGTAAATTAATTAGAGTTATCTTACATAGATACAGTCGTGAAATCAATACATTTTGAATAGCAACTTAGATATCTACAAAGGTTTCCCCACGAGAGTAATTTGTAATATTAATGAAGTCATTTTTTGAATAAATTAAATAAGGACGCTATGGAGATTTTGTATTATTATAATTGTTTTTTTGAATAGTGAATTGCATAAAGAACATTTTTAATTTAAATGGATTTGATATGAATCTGTCTCGCATGGCTCTTGATACTTGTAATCACATCAAATAGTGAATAATCAAATAGTGAATAATAACAGGTACAAATGTAACCTAAGTAATATTTACACTACTATAATTATAATCTAAATTCCAGAAGATAAAAATAAAACGTCAATTGCTATATATAATTATATATATATATATATATATATATATGTGTGTGTGTGTGTGTGTGTATATATATACATATACATATATATATATATATATATATATATATATATATGTGTGTATATATATATATATATATACACACATATTTATATATATATATATATATATATATGTGTGTGTGTGTACATATATATATAGATAGATAATAGATAGATGTATCAATAATTTGATAAACACAAATATAAATAAATATATAAATATTTAAACACTGTTGAAAAAAATTCTGGTATTAAAAAAAAAATAACTTCATTATCATTGTTCTTATCTAGTCACATTATGTCGAAAAAAAAATCACAGCCGAGAGCAAAAAATATCTCATAATAATAAAAATCTCTCTCGTATCTGAAATGGGCGGTGCTCAGCCGTATACCTCTCGAGGCATGTCTCAATGTTTTTTTCTCCTCTCTGATTGGTCAGCTCTCGGGGGATTCTTGCAACGGGATTGGGCGAGACGCGTCTACAGGTAGACTGGGTGACGAGAGAAGATACTGGTGTCTACCATTGCATCGCGTCCAGTGTCGTTTCGACTTCACAACCAGTCCCGTCGTTAATCATCGTTAATCGTAAGTATGAGAGTGTTTGAAGCATTGAATATTCTCGTTAATCAGTTGTAAATAAGTGCATTCATTAAGTTGGGTTTATTAATATCGTTAATCTTCGTTTGTCAGTTAC
The DNA here is from genome assembly GCF_036898095.1 of Palaemon carinicauda. Taxonomy (NCBI): domain Eukaryota; kingdom Metazoa; phylum Arthropoda; class Malacostraca; order Decapoda; family Palaemonidae; genus Palaemon; species Palaemon carinicauda. The sequence goes on along the minus strand of NC_090744.1, from coordinate 117,757,338 downwards.
TAATAGGATATAAATTTCATCATTTTTAAGATTAATCAAACTCTATGACAATAAGGGCTTCATTAATCATCGTAAATAATCATTATGATAGAGAAGTTTTGGTGCAATATTCTTTCATTAATCAGTTGAAAAAAAA
>NC_090744.1:117739702-117749702 GCF_036898095.1 Palaemon carinicauda | reverse complement strand
CACAAATACCAGTAATTCATTTCTGATATTCATGAAAACTATCTGATCATACTTTAATATAAACCACTATCTCATTCCTTAAGTTTACATTTTATGGTTTTTCATTTCGACTTTAAAAAAAAATCTGTAATTCATTTCCTATATTTATAAAAAACATCCGATCATAATTTGATCTTAACCACATCATTCCTCTTATTCCCTCCATTTTCAATCTAGGTAGGTAGGTAGGTATTAGAGCGACCTGCACTATGTAGGTAGGTAGGTAGGTATTAGAGCGACCTGCACTATGTAAGTAGGTAGGTATTACAGCGACCAGCACTATGGTGGTAGGTAGGTATTAGAGCGACCATCACTATGTAGGTAGGTAGGTTAGGTAGGTAGGTAGGTAGGTAGGTAGGTATTAGAGCGACCTGCACTATATAGGTAGGTAGGTAGGTATTAGAGCGACCTGCACTATGTAGGTACGTAGGTAGGTGGGTATTAGAGCGACCAGCACTATGTAGGTAGGTAGATAGGTAGGTATTAGAGCGACCTGCACTATGTAGGTAGGTAGGTAGGTATTAGAGCGATCTGCACTATGTAGGTAGGTATTAGTACGACCTGCACTATGTAGGTAGGTAGGTATTAGAGCGACCTCCACTATATAGGTAGGTAGGTAGGTAGGTATTAGAGCGACCTGCACTATGTAGGTAGGTAGGTATTGGAGCGACATGCAGGCCACAGGCTCTTGCACTAAGACAGACCGTAAATTTTCAACCTTCGTTCCTTTATTCCCAAACGAGACAGACTTATTCAATAACAAGATGAATATTCTTCGGTGGTTCCAAAGCAGCGAACATAAGCGTTAAATTTATAACACTGAAATTGACCTCTCGGGACACAGTATATTTTCGAGGCTCTTCCATTAAAAATTAACTGAAACAACTTTCACAGGACTGTTTAATCAGAATTTCAAAAGTTCAAACTTGCAGCAAATGGTTTTTATGTTGAGCAGGCTGACATAAGTCTTTTTTTAGTTTATATATCAATTATGTGTTTTAATGTTGTTAATGTTTTTAAAATATTGTATTTTAATTTCTTCGTTACTTCTGATATCGTTTATTTCCTTATTTCCTTTCATCACTGGGCTATTTTTTTCCTGTTGGAGCCCTTGGCCTAATAGCCTGTTGCTTTTACAACTAGGGTTGTAGCTTGGATAATAATAATAATACTAATACTAATAATAATAATATTTTAAGAAATTTATAGAGGAAAAGAATTATTATTATTATCATTATTTTTACATGGTAATCGCCAGCCTGGGGTTCGAGTCCCGCTCAAACTCGTTAGTTTCTTTGGTTACTGCAACCTCACCATCCTTGTGATTATGGATGGAAGGTGGTTTGAGGGAGCCTATAGGTCTATCTGCTCAGTCATCAGCAGCCATTACCTGGCCCCCCTTGGTCCTAACTTGGGTGGAGAGGGGGCTTGGGCGCTGATCATATGTATATATGGTCAGACTTTATGACATTCTCCTACTGGATAGGGAGATGTCACTGTCCCTTGTCTCTGCCATTCATAAGTGGCCTTTAAACTTTAAACCTTATGACAGACCCTTTTAATAATGGGAAAAAACTATCTGCGAGTATACTTATTCTGTATTAATAAATTAATTTTAAAATTTATGACAGACCCTTTTATTTATGAATAAAAACTATCCGCAAGTCTACCTTTTCTGTATTAATAAATTAATCTTAAACGTTTCGAGAGAACCTTTTATTTATGGGAACATACTATCCGGGAGTATACGTTTTTTGCATAAATAAATTAATCTTAAACGTTTCGATAGACCCTTTTATTTATTTATTTATGGGAACATACTATCCAAGAGTATACGTTTCCCGTATAAATAAATTAATCTTAAACGTTATGAAAAACCTTTATTTATAAAAAAGATAACTAAAATAAAACCTATCCATGAATAAACAAAAGCACGAGAAAAACAAATTATCACAACGGCTACGATAACCCGTAATCAAGAGAAGGAATAGCGCGAAAATTCACTCGGTAATGATGTTAGGGGGAAAGATGACAATCTCAGTAGATTAAACGGATGAGTTAATTACAGCGACGAATGGGAAAACGAACGGAATTGATGGACAAATTAGAGAGTGAATGGAATGACAAATGACCCTGATGAAAGAAGTCTCTCTCTCTCTCTCTCTCTCTCTCTCTCTCTCTGTAAAGATGTTGAGAATCTGATGATTTTCTCTCTCTCTCTCTCTCTCTCTCTCTCTCTCTCTCTCTCTCTCGTGTAAAGATGTTGAGAATCTGATGAAAGAACTCTCTCTCTCTCTCTCTCTCTCTCTCTCTCTCTCTCTCTCTCTCTCTCTCGTAAAGATGTTCAGAATCTGATCTGATGAAAGAAGTCTCTCTCTCTCTCTCTCTCTCTCTCTCTCTCTCTCACAAACATGTTGAGAATCTGATCAAAGTCTCTCTCTCTCTCTCTCTCTCTCTCTCTCTCGTCGTGTAAAGATGTTGAGAATCTGATGAAAGAAGTCTCTCTCTCTCTCTCTCTCACAAAGATTTTGAGAATCTGATCAAAGAAGCTCTCTCTCTCTCTCTCTCTCTCTCTCTCTCTCTCTCTCTCTCTCGTAAACAGGTTGAGATTCTTATGAGTCTCTCTCTCTCTCTCTCTCTCTCTCTCTCTCTCTCTCACAAAGATATTGAGAATCTGATAAAAGAATCTCTATCTCTCTCTCTCTCTCTCTCTCTCTCTCTCTCTCTCGTCGTGTAAAGATGTTGAGAATCTGATGAAAGAAGTCTCTCTCTCTCTCTCTCTCGTGTAAAGATGTTGAGAATCTGATGAAAGAACTCTCTCTCTCTCTCTCTCTCTCTCTCTCTCTCTCTCTCGTAAAGATGTTCAGAATCTGATCTGATGAAAGAAGTCTCTCTCTCTCTCTCTCTCTCTCTCTCTCTCTCTCTCTCTCTCTCTTTCTCTCTCTCTCTCTCACAAACATGTTGAGAATCTGATCAAAGTCTCTCTCTCTCTCTCTCTCTCTCTCTCTCTCTCTCCTCACAATGATGTTAAGAATCTCATCAAAGAAATTCTCTCTCTCTCTCTCTCTCTCTCTCTCTCTCACACAAAGATATTGAGAATCTGATAAAAGAATCTCTCTCTCTCTCTCTCTCTCTCTCTCTCTCTCGTCGTGTAAAGATGTTGAGAATCTGATGAAAGAAGAGTCTCTCTCTCTCTCTCTCACAAAGATTTTGAGAATCTGATCAAAGAAGCTCTCTCTCTCTCTCTCTCTCTCTCTCTCTCTCTCTCGTAAACAGGTTGAGATTCTTATGAGTCTCTCTCTCTCTCTCTCTCTCTCTCGTCTCTCTCTCTCTCTCTCACACAAACATGTTGAGAATCTGATCAAAGAAGTCTCATCTCTCTCTCTCTCTCTCTCTCTCTCTCTCGTAAACAGGTTGAGATTCTTATGAAAGTGTCTCTGTCTCTCTCTCTCTCTCTCTCTCTCTCTCTCTCTCTCTCCTCTCTCGTGTAAAGATGTTGATAATTTCACCCTCTGACATCATAATCAGGAGAGTAAATTACTTTGAGATGAAGCACCTTATCACCTTGATTATCAACTGTGCAGGAGGAACTCAAATGATAGTCATTATGCTCTCTCTCTCTCCTCTCTCCTCTCTCTCTCTCTCTCTCCTCTCATATCAATTAGGTTTGACATCATTACTTTCAATAACCGTTATAAATAATGTTCCTCTCATATGGGAAGACATTAACTACTTAATTACCCATCCCCAAATTAAAAAGCTGTGATCAGTGAACAGGTTGAACTACTCGCTGTTTGTATATATGCTAATATGTTAGCGTAGTCTCTCTCTCTCTCTCTCAGTGCCTTGGTTTTGAAAATGATATCCCTCCCTCTCTCAACCTGGAGACCTTTAGGCTTTAACATCATGATAGTTGCTCTCTCTCTCTCTCCTCTCTCTCTCTCTCTCTCTCTCTCTCCCATTGTCTTGATTTCGGAAAAATGATACCCCTCCCCTCTCTCAACCTGGAGACCTTTAGGCTTTAAAATCATGATAGTCTCTCTCTCTCTCTCTCTCTCTCTCTCTCTCTCTCTCTCATTGTCTTGATTTCGAAAATGATACCCCTCCCTCTCTCAACCTGGAGACCTTTAGGCTTTAGAATCACGATACTCTCTCTCTCTCTCTCTCTCTCTCCTCTCTCTCTCTCTCATTGTCTTGGTTTTGAAAATGACATCCCTCCCTTTCTCAACCTGGAAATCTTTTAGCGCTCTCATCTCTCTCTCTCTCGTCTCTCTCTCTCTCTCTCTCATTGTCTTGGTTTTGAAAATGACATCCCTCCCTTTCTCAACCTGGAAATCTTTTAGCTCTCTCTCTCTCTCTCTCTCTCTCTCTCTCTCTCTCAGGCAGCTGCAAGGCTGCAGGGCTAATATTAAATCCTCTTCAATAAAGTTGCCGCATCTGGAACGATCATATTGTGAGAGCGCCTCCCAATAGGCATTCGCTCATACATATTTAAAAGAATATACATTTTATTTAGACAACGCAGACCCAAATACCGTTGTCGTTCGGCGCTTTATCAACATTTCATCTGCAAAATGTAATAGCAGGCGCACAAAACACGGTTTATACAGAAACACTCTTCATCTTGGAGAAATTCAACTTGAAAAAAAAAATATCTTTCTTTCAAGGATTAAAACGCTCCCCCCACCCCCTTTTTTTAATAGAAAAAAAATCTCTTTTTTTTTTTACAAGGATTAAAACGACCCCCCCCCCACCCCCTTTTCTATAGAAAAAAAAATCTCTTTTTTTACAAGGATTAAAACGCCCCCCACCCCTTTTATACAGAAAAAAAAAATCGCTTTTTTTTACAAGGATTAAAACGCCAACCCTCCATTTTTCTCAAGGAAAAAAAAAGCTCTTTTTTTTACAAGGATTAAAACGCCCCACCCCCCTCTTTTATAGAAAAAAAAATCTCCTTTTTTTACAAGGATTAAAAAGCTCCCCCCCCCCCTTTCTATAGAAAAAAAATTTGTTTTTTTTTACAAGGATTACAACGACCCCCCCCCCCCACCTTTTTTCACCCGGATATAAAAACCTCCTTAGCTTTCCCAACCGACCCCCTCCCCCTCATGTTCCTAGAGGTCTTTATCTACATTCCCCATTAGCCCCCCCCCCTCCCCCTCATGTTCCTAGAGGTCTTTATCTACATTCCCCATTAGCCCTCCCCCCCCTCCCCAAAAAACACCTTCTCACGTACGCATATGACACCTCCTTGCTGGGGGGATTGACGGGCTGCTTACGCAATAGCCCGCGTCATACGTAAGGTTGGGGACTATGAAAGCATTCACGCTAGGGGAATTATTTCCCCCCTCGCTCCGAAACAAGAAGCAGCACCAACTCCCCGATCCAGAAAGGGAAATAAGGAAAAATTGAAAGAAACTTGTTACAAAGGAATTCCTGTGTTCACCTATTTAATCGACAAAATGTAAATATTGTATTTCGTTATTTAAAAAAAAAAAAAAAAAAAAAAAAAAAAAAAAAAAAAAAAAAAAAAAAAAAAAAAAAAAACGTCAAAGATACTTTTATGTATATAACCAAGCAAGACACGCGTTTTAGGGGGACAGCCTCCGTCCTTGCTGCTTGGGTCATCTCATCTCATCATGATCATATCCATCCTTAGTCTCCTGCGATGACTCTTGGGATTTTGCTTCTCTTACGAGCTGCCAAAGGACGCATATGAGTGTGTAGCAATCTACCACGAGATATTTTGAGAGAGAATCTTCCTAGGTATTCGTGCAGCCTCTGCAATTCTGCTACGAAATATAAATGTTCACCTGATATCTCTCTCTCTCTCTCTCTCTCTCTCTTCTATCAACCTGGAGACCTCTTGGCTTTAAAATCATGATAGCCTCTCTCTCTCTCTCTCTCTCCTCTCTCTCTCTCTCTCTCTCTCATATCAATTAAGTTTGACGTCATTACTTTCAATAACCGTTATAAATAATGTTCCCCTCATATGGGAAGACATTAACTACTTAATTACCCATCCCCAAATTAAAAAGCTGTGACCAGTGAACAGGTAAAACTAATCACTGTTTGTATATATGCTAGTATGTTAGCGTAGTATATCTCTCTCTCTCTCTCTCTCTCTCTCTCATCTCTCTCCTCTCTCTCTCTCTCTAATTGTCTTGGTTTTGAAAACGATATCCCTCCCTCTTTCAACCTGGAAACCTTTTTGCTTTAAAATCATGATACTCTCTCTCTCTCTCTCTCTCTCACTCTCTCTCTCTCCTCTCCTCTCTCTCTCTCTCTAAATCCTTAATCTCTATCACGAATAGAAAAGAATAAATTAAACCATAAAATAATCCTCGCTCCATCCAGAAACCATGTGCAAAATGAAAAATGTCCTTCTAAGCGTTCCACACTTTCGCTACCCTCGGAATGAAGAAATGGCAAAAACTTGGTAATTATTCACTACCCCACAATTTTTCCCTCCTTCCACCTCCCTCTTTCTTTAATTAAATGAATAAAAAAAAAAAAGTTTTGAGAAGCTGGTTCCACACCTCCCCGGAGAGACTGCACGAGTTGAATTCTGATGACGAAGTCGCCACGGCGAGAAAGGTGTTTAACTTTCAGGCGTATTCACTGAGATGTAAGGAGAACGTGTGCGAGCCCTTGTTTTCAGCACTGGATTATTAATGCTGCTGTTGCTATTACTGTTTTGTGCGGGTGCTGTTACTACTCTCTCCATGGTTAGGATTCTTTTTTTTTTTTTTTTTTTTTTTTTTTTTTAAGGCTACTTTTCTGAAGTGGTATTTAGCCAGACGTAATCCTAGAGACGTACATTTTCTGTTTAAACCAAGATCATCATTCTTGTTGTTGTTGTTGTTGTTTGTTGTTGTTGTTGTTGTTGTTATTGTTCTTCGTCTCATTATTATCATTACTATTATTATTATTATACACACACACACACACACACACACACATATATATATATATATATAGTATATATATTCAGTGCTATGTTTACTAAATATGTATTCAAAATAAAAAATATAATGAATATTTAAAAATGATTACTTCGTAAAAATTTCTAAGGTATCAAAGTCGAAATCAATGGTACGTTTCCTACTTTTATAATGATCTTTATAGAAAGTAGTAAAATACTGGATCCACCATCCTTATGTTGAACCTGCACTTAGATAAAAGGTATATATCATAAGTATACTAAAGGATATTTCATTATAACAAATTTCACTACTCTAATTAATTCATTCATCGACCCATTCATTCTCTCCACTACAATTATTAGTGAATTATATCTTCAATTATACATACATTCATCGACCCATTCATTATCTCCACTACAATTATTAGTGAATTATATCTTCAACTATACATTCATTCATCGGCTCATTCATTCTCTCTACTGTACTTATCAGCAAATTATATCTTCAACTATACATTCATTCATGAGCCCACTCCTATCATCTGCAATCATTCGTGAATTATATCTTAAACTATGCATTCATTCAAGGACCTACTCATTCTATCCAGTGCAATCATTCGTGAATGATATCTTCTACTATACATTTATTCATCGACCAATTTATTCTCTCCAATGCAATTATTCACGAATGATTTCCTCAACTATTCACTCAATCATAGACCCATTTATTTTCTCCTCTCCAATTATTCCTGAATTATATCAATTATACTTTCATTCATCGACCCATTCATTCTCTAAACTGCAATTATTAGTAAATTGTATCAACTATACATTCATTCATCAGCTCATTCATTGTATCCACTGCAATTATTAGTGAATGATATACATTTATTCATGGATCCATTCAGTCTCTCCACTGAAATTATTAGTGAATGATATCTTCAACTATACATTCATTCATCAACCCATTTATTTTCTTCCATCCTCAGAGGCGCCGTGGAGTCCTGCCATAAGACAGAAAAACATGCTGTCCTCGAGCGAAGATAACTACTGGGAGGCAGACTACGGTCACGGACAGGCATGGGCGCCCGAGGGCGGCCGAGGGCGTTTGGAATGCCGAGTGCGGGCGGCGCCCAGACCCATTTTTACCTGGAGAACCGATACGGGCCAGTCAATCATGACTGATACGAAGTACAGTATCAAGGAGACACAGGTAATTTGTTCATATGTAAATCGAAATTGTGGGTATTCCCATATTTTATAACAATGGTTGTATGGGAACTCATAAATGCACCCATTGTTTTGTAGTGGTAAACTTCTGATTAATAAAGTCTTCAAAGTGCAGCGTTAGTATTAAGTTTTTGTTAATTTATGAATATGCATAAATATATTGTGGAAAGGTAAACTGAGTTATTTTCAAATCAGCATCGGTTTTAGAAAAAGTTTCATAAAATTTTGTTTTTCCTATTTCATAGAAAGCCTTGTCAATGAAATCCCGAGGCAATGTGTATGTATATATATATACATACATACATACATACATACATACATACACACACACATATATATATATATATATATATATATATTATACATATATGTGTGTGTGTATGTGTGCGTGATTGATAATGCCTAGGGTATTACAATCATACATAAATTAATAGCTATTGGCGTCCTATTATCAAAAATGGTCCTTATACAAGTTAGTCCACAGTACTCCATCTGCTGGCATTATTATTTTTACCGCAATTATTGTAGTAGTATAAGTATTCGTAGTAAAAATTTAGTACCCTAAAAGCATTAATGATATTATCAATACTATTACTGTATTATCATTGTTATTATTCTTTTTATCAATATCATTATTTCAAAAGTCATTCTGGACACAACTATCAGTATCATTATTTCAAAGGTCATTTTGGACACTATCTTAATTGTGGGAAAATTCAATATGGTTTTTCGTCAATTAAAAACAAAATCAATGTTAAGGTCCTCCATACGTGAATATATTCCATACTCACTGGTGCCTCTCATTTTATAAACAATCAGTAAAGCATAATCATTGCACCAAACAATCACTTGCAAGTACAATTCAACAGGAACGACATCCCTTTTGGTGCTTTCTTTTAAAATGAACAGCCATTTGCATATCGAAAGACAGGACGTCGATTAACATTTCATGAAAGGCGATTTGATATGAAGAGGTTATTGTAAAGAGGTAAATACTTTATGTAAATTATGCATCAGTGATTTTGAGCATTCAAAGCGAAACTTCATGGGAAATGTTTATTCATTTTACAAGTTCCCTTGGGACACTTTAAATGTCATTTCTCGTTCTTCTGGTTTGGGGATTGTTGCGGTTTATTGGTAACGTCTCTGTCTGGTGATTGCCAGACTGGGGTTCAAGTCCCGCTCTTTAGTGTCTACAACTTCGCCATCTTTGTAAGCTTAGGATGGGGGGTTAGGGGGAGCCTGTAGGGGTACCTGCTGAGTCATCAGCAGCCATTGACTGGCCCTCCCTGGTCCTGGCTTCGTGGAGAAGGGACTTGGGAGCTGATCATATGTATATATGGTCAGTCTCTAGAACACTGCTCTACTTGCTAGGGTAATATCAATCACTGGCTTCTGCCTCTGCCATTCATGAGCGACCTTTAAAATATTGTAACATAACCCTCATTTTCATTATCCATGCAATGATAATAAAAAGAATGTTATGAATGTAGCAAAATTATCATTTGGAATGACCCATAAACTAATTTCTTGTGGATGAGTGATTAGTAAATTCAGCTCAATAAAATGACTTTGTCTCTGCCACCGTACCCGGGAATACAAACAACAACAACAAAAACAACAACAACAATAAATGCAGCCGTTTCCAGCCCCCTATAGCACAAAAGCCTCAAATATGTCCTTATTCATGTCTGGGGTTTGGCCACTTTTCATCACCACGCTGGCCACTGCGGATTGGTGATGGTGGGAGACTTAATTCTGATCGCTTACAATAAGCCAAGTTAGTATGAGTGGCCCTGACTTATA
>NC_090744.1:117729702-117734702 GCF_036898095.1 Palaemon carinicauda | reverse complement strand
GAGATGAAAGCATCTGAGTCACAACTGTGACAGGCCAAGAGTAGGTTGTGACTCAAAAGGCGAGATGAAAGCAACTGAGTCACAACTGTGACTGGCCAAGAGTAGGTTGTGACTCAAAAGGCGAGATGAAAGCAACTGAGTCACAACTGTGACGGGCCAAGAGTAGGTTGTGACTCAAAGGCGAGATAAAAGCAACAGAGTCACAACTGTGACGGGCCAAGAGTAGGTTGTGACTCAAAGGCGAGATGAAAGAAATCGAGTCACAACTGTGATGGGCCAAGAGGAGGTTGAGACTCAAAGGCGAGATGAAAGCAACAGAGTCACAACTGTTACGGGCCATGAGTAGGTTGTGACTCAAAGGCGAGATGAAAGCAACAGAGTCACAACTGTAACAGGCCAAGAGTAGGTTGTGACTCAAAGGCGAGATGAAAGCATCTGAGTCACAACTGTGACGGGCCAAGAGTAGGTTGTGACTCAAAGGCGAGATGAAAGCAACAGAGTCACAACTGTTACGGGCCATGAGTAGGTTGTGACTCAAAGGCGAGATGAAAGCATCTGAGTCACAACTGTGACGGGCCAAGAGTAGGTTGTGACTCAAAGGCGAGATGAAAGCAACAGAGTCACAACTGTTACGGGCCATGAGTAGGTTGTGACTCAAAGGCAAGATGAAAGCATCTGAGTCACAACTGTGACGGGCCAAGAGTAGGTTGTGACTCAAAGGCGAGATGAAAGCAATCGAGTCACAACTGTGACGGGCCAAGAGGAGGTTGAGACTCAAAGGCGAGATGAAAGCAACAGAGTCACAACTGTTACGGGCCATGAATAGGTTGTGACTCAAAGGCGAGATGAAAGCATCTGAGTCACAACTGTGACAGGCCAAGAGTAGGTTGTGACTCAAAAGGCGAGATGAAAGCAACTGAGTCACAACTGTGACTGGCCAAGAGTAGGTTGTGACTCAAAAGGCGAGATGAAAGCAACTGAGTCACAACTGTGACGGGCCAAGAGTAGGTTGTGACTCAAAGGCGAGATAAAAGCAACAGAGTCACAACTGTGACTGGCCAAGAGTAGGTTGTGACTCAAAAGGCGAGATGAAAGCAACTGAGTCACAACTGTGACTGGCCAAGAGTAGGTTGTGACTCAAAAGGCGAGATAAAAGCAACAGAGTCACAACTGTGACTGGCCAAGAGTAGGTTGTGACTCAAAAGGCGAGATGAAAGCAACTGAGTCACAACTGTGACTGGCCAAGAGTAGGTTGTGACTCAAAAGGCGAGATGAAAGCAACTGAGTCACAACTGTGACTGGCCAAGAGTAGGTTGTGACTCAAAGGCGAGATGAAAGCATCTGAGTCACAACTGTGACGGGCCAAGAGTAGGTTGTGACTCAAAGGCGAGATGAAAGCAATCGAGTCACAACTGTGACGGGCCAAGAGGAGGTTGAGACTCAAAGGCGAGATGAAAGCAACAGAGTCACAACTGTTACGGGCCATGAGTAGGTTGTGACTCAAAGGCGAGATGAAAGCATCTGAGTCACAACTGTGACGGGCCAAGAGTAGGTTGTGACTCAAAGGCGAGATGAAAGCAACAGAGTCACAACTGTGACGGGCCAAGAGTAGGTTGTGACTCAAAGGCGAGATGAAAGCAACAGAGTCACAACTGTGACGGGCCAAGAGTAGGTTGTGACTCAAAGGCGAGATGAAAGCAACAGAGTCACAACTGTTACGGGCCATGAGTAGGTTGTGACTCAAAGGCGAGATAAAAGCATCGGGGTCACAACTGTGACAGGCCAAGAGTAGGTTGTGACTCAAAGGCGAGATGAAAGCAACAGAGTCACAACTGTTACGGGCCATGAGTAGGTTGTGACTCAAAGGCGAGATGAAAGCATCTGAGTCACAACTGTGACGGGCCAAGAGTAGGTTGTGACTCAAAGGCGAGATGAAAGCAATCGAGTCACAACTGTGACGGGCCAAGAGGAGGTTGAGACTCAAAGGCGAGATGAAAGCAACAGAGTCACAACTGTGACAGGCCAAGAGTAGGTTGTGACTCAAAGGCGAGATGAAAGCATCTGAGTCACAACTGTGACAGGCCAAGAGTAGGTTGTGACTCAAAAGGCGAGATGAAAGCAACTGAGTCACAACTGTGACTGGCCAAGAGTAGGTTGTGACTCAAAAGGCGAGATGAAAGCAACTGAGTCACAACTGTGACGGGCCATGAGTAGGTTGTGACTCAAAGGCGAGATGAAAGCATCTGAGTCACAACTGTGACAGGCCAAGAGTAGGTTGTGACTCAAAAGGCGAGATGAAAGCATCTGAGTCACAACTGTGACAGGCCAAGAGTAGGTTGTGACTCAAAGGCGAGATGAAAGCATCTGAGTCACAACTGTGACAGGCCAAGAGTAGGTTGTGACTCAAAGGCGAGATGAAAGCATCTGAGTCACAACTGTGACAGGCCAAGAGTAGGTTGTGACTCAAAAGGCGAGATGAAAGCATCTGAGTCACAACTGTGACAGGCCAAGAGTAGGTTGTGACTCAAAGGCGAGATGAAAGCATCTGAGTCACAACTGTGACAGGCCAAGAGTAGGTTGTGACTCAAAGGCGAGATGAAAGCAACAGAGTCACAACTGTTACGGGCCATGAGTAGGTTGTGACTCAAAGGCGAGATGAAAGCATCTGAGTCACAACTGTGACAGGCCAAGAGTAGGTTGTGACTCAAAAGGCGAGATGAAAGCAACTGAGTCACAACTGTGACTGGCCAAGAGTAGGTTGTGACTAAAAAGGCGAGATGAAAGCAATCGAGTCACAACTGTGACGGGCCAAGAGGAGGTTGTGACTCAAAGGCGAGATGAAAGAAACCGAATCACAACTGTGACGGGCAAAGAGTAAGTTGTGACTCAGTTGCTTTCATCTCGCCTTTAAGTCACAACCTACTTTTGGCCCGTCACAGGGTGGTTTATGTTTGTAGATGGCGCTACTGGTCGGCGTTAGAGAAACATTGTGGCAGATGATGGTAAGAGTTTTAAAGTGTTAGAGTTTCAAAGTGTCAACTAGAACAGATAATTAAGAAAATGTAGGAGTAAGATAATGAAGGAAATGTAAACGAGGATGATTGAGGAATGAATGTTACTATGGATGACTGAAAGTTTTTAGTATGGATGAAACATTATGTAAGATGATGTTAAGAGTTTCAAAGTATTAACAAGAAGCGATCATTAATAAAAATATAGCACAAGTAAGGTAATGAAGGAAATGTAAAGGATAATGATCGAGTAATGAATGTTACTATGACTGGCTGAAAATTTTTAGTATGAATGACTGAATTTTTTTTTCAGTATGAATAAGTTAAAAGAATTTTAGTCAGACTCTTGCCTAGTTAATCAAAATTACAAAAGCTCAATTGTCTCCTTTCCTTCTTTTTCAGTTTCTGAACATCTCAGGGGTTAACATTTCAAGCGCCTTCATTGCCGGTCTCAGCCCTGGGACAGACTACTACTTCACCATCCAGGGATACAACAGTCATGGAAAATCCCAATTTTCCTCACCGCCTACATTGGTTATGACACTGCTGGGTGAGTTAATCATTCTGACTTTTTCCTAAGAGGTAAATAATTCTCATTTATATTGTATTTTTATCTTTGCTCCTATATCATTTGGGAGATGATTTCAAATCTTCATATACCAAAGTGAGGATAGCAGTGAGAGAATCATATTGAGTTACTACTAGGAAGTTAACTAGTATTTTCCTCTACAGAACTCTAATGGCATGAAGCCTTTTGTTCCCTTAATGTGTATATTCTTTACAACTTTATAAGAATTTCATTCTACTAACTGCTAATATACATTTATAAGGTCATCAAAGATTATGAATGGATGAAAAGAAAAAAAAATATACTATATACTGAAACACTAACCTTCCATAGGCATCTAAGGAATTTTATACCATTCATTAAATGACCCCATCAACTCTGACCCGTGCCAAACTATGAATATCCAAAACTAAACATTGCCCCAATCATCAATACTCTTGAATGAAGAAAATAACCCAATAAACACTATCTATGATATTTATATGATTAAACCTTTAATAGTCATAGCTGGAAGAACTGACCAATAGATGTCTCCTTACAATCTCTGCACAGGTGCAGCAGAAAGTGCAATCAGCAGCAGCTCCAGCAATGGCCTGGGCGGTGACGATTCCAACTCAAAAGTGCCAAGACTTATCTTGTTTATCATGACCCTGGCTGGCACTGCATTGCTGGCACTCAACATGGCCATTATTGCATGCTTTGTTAGACGGAGGTCTCACATGAATAACAACAGAGGTGTTTCGGGTAAGACACTGAATCTTATTTGCAATTACTATAAAAGACAGAAATTTCAGCTCATTGACCCTTCGTAGTTCCAATTCGACGTGAATGGTTATAATTGATATATAAGGAAATCACCCATTAATATGATTATTTTTATATTTTCCTCAATTCTGCAATCACTAAAGATAAGACTTATCTTTCTCTAGCTTCATCCAGCAAGACGACGACTCTAGAGGTCTTTACGCCCGCAACAACTCCAGGCGTAAATAACCAGGGTGAAGAAATGCCTCTAAACGACCCTATCGATTTCCAACATTCACTTGCTCAGGTGGGAATTGAAATATATTACATTCATATGCATTTGCACCTCGAATCTTTAATTTCTACTAAACTTATGAATAGCTGGGGGCTTTCTACAGATGTCAGAAATAGTGAAAATTGCTCTTGAAAATAAACTGATGTTTTATGCTCATGGACGTGAAATAAAATTATATTGAAAGTTTAATATCTTCAAAGAAGTTCTCAAAATTCTCTTTTTCAATCTAATACTTGTAAACAAATTTCTGCTTTTCATATTCTAATGATAACTTTCTTCTTGAAACTAGAAAAATGAGATTCAGACCAGCGTCGGCGAAGGGGAATTTACGAACTTGTACAGTGCAGGAACTACAGGAGACCATTTGCTGGTAGCTCTTGGC
>NC_090744.1:117719702-117724702 GCF_036898095.1 Palaemon carinicauda | reverse complement strand
CTCTAGAAATTGTTAATGAAAGTACGTACGTGACAGACAGTATAAGCATGGGATGGAGAGAATTTGATAAACAAAATAAGAATATGAAATGAAGAATGACACTTTCTCTAAAAAGAAAAATATTTAATCAGATGGTCCTACCAGTATCAACTTATGCATCAGAAACTTGGAGCCTTACTTAAACCTGAGAGCATAAGCTAGTTACAACTTGAAGAGTTATGGAAAGAATAATGTTGAAAATAACACTAAGAGACAGAAAAAGAGCAACATGGCTACGAGAGCAAACTAAAATAGAGAATATTCCAACATGTAAGAAAAAGAAATAAACATGGGCAGGACATAAAATGAGAATGAAAGAGAATAGATGTTAAGCATAACAGATTGGGTCTTTAGAGATTATAAAAGAAGCAGGGGAAGGAAGTGAAGACGATGGATTGACGAAATGAGTAATTTTGCGGTTGTGGACTGGCGCAGAAAGACCATAAACAGACGCAAGTGGAAGGGCGTGTCTGATACCGTTGTTCTGCAGTGGACTAGTAATGGATGATGATGATGATGATGATGATACAGTCATTCAAATATATAATAATAAAAAAAATCTGATTTATTCGATCATATAAATTAAACATAAAATAATGGTGATTGATGATGATGATGATGATGATGATACAGTCATTCAAATATATAATAAAAAAAAAAAATCTGATTTATTCGATCATATAAATTAAACATAAAATAATGGTGATTGAACTCTGCCATATATGATCTAATGGACCAATTATAAGTTAAAAAAAAAAAAAAAAAAAAAAAAAAAAATGAAAAAATCCACCTTGTCTTACTGGACGAGAGCCTTAGAATTCACATTCCAAACGACAACGAAATTAAGAATATTTTAGCAAAAATTCTGCCTTCTACTTCAGTGATTGCTCCAGCGTCCTTCTCTTATGTCTCTTAATTTATTGCCTGTGTTTAGAATGAAAGAGCCAAATTTCGAAATAATACACCAGTCATTAATTAATTCATGTTATGATTTTTTTTCTTTTTAATTGGAATTTTTCATATTACGCACACACAAACACACACACACACACACATACACACACACACACACACACACATATATATATATATATATATATATATATATATATATATATATATATATATATATATACATATATACATTATAAAATATAAAGACAACTAGACTTTAATCAACAAAGAGAGCAGGCATGCTTATAAAGCGGGTATTTAACATATCCATGTAATTAGGCTAATGGAAAAATCAACAGAGTACGACCAACCACTATTTATGTCTTTTTCAGACTACTGTATGAGAAAACAGTTGGGTCTGTGAAAACTTCAGCAGTAATGAAACCCCTTCAAAAATAAGGAACAGATGAATTTTGTTAGATTGCTTGAAGATATCTATATGGGAAGTACAGCACTCTTAAAACTATATTTAGATAGAGAAGATATCTACATGGGAAGTAAAGCAATCTTAAGACTAAATAAAGATAGAGAGAGAATTCTGATTGTGAAAGGAGTTTCACAGCGTGCCTATAAGAAGTTTTTAAGAATTTAGATCTGGAAAATGTGCGAATTAACATCAATTGGGATACCTTAACTTCATTTGTGGTGGATAACGGGGGAAGGTGGGCTGTGGCACCCTAGCAGCACCAACCAAACTCTGCTGAATCCCTCGTCAGGATGGGAGGAGCGGAGAGAGGAAAAGTCCCCGTTTTTTTCTTTGTTTGATGTCGGTTATCCCCCAAAATTGGTAAATATATAGACCTTAACAACTTAAGGTTTGAAGATGATACTTCTGTTTATTGAATCATGCGAAGAATTGTAAAAGTTGATCAAATATTTGAACTGAGAAAGCAGAAGTGTAGGACTGAAAATAAGTAGGATTAAAACTAAAATAATGATCCATGAAAATGCAAAGTCAATAATTAAATGAATAATAAAGGGATATGCATCAGAAATTTTGAACTTTACTGAAGTCTTAGAATATAAACTAGTTACAACTCAAAGAACTATAGAAAGAATAGTGATGGGAATAACACTAAGAGACAGAAAGGAACAACTTGGTTGAGAGAGCAAACTAAAGTAGATGGTATTCTAACAACATATAAAAAAATAAATGGGCATGGACATGGCATATAATGAGAATGGTGGAAAATAAATGGACAATAAGAATAACAGAAATCGTCTTAAGAGATTGCAAACAAAGCAGGGGAAGATTTGTGGATATAGACTGCCATAGGAGACCAAAAACAGACTCGTGTGGAAGAACATGTCTGAGGCCTTTGTCCTCCGATGGCTTATGATATATATATATATATATATATATATATATATATATATATATATATATATATATATATATATATATATATATATATATATATATATATATATATATATATATAGAGAGAGAGAGAGAGAGAGAGAGAGAGAGAGAGAGAGAGAGAGAGAGAGAGAGAGAGAGAGAGAGAGAGAGCCTGGAATATACGATGTCACTAAATCACATTAGGCCACGAGGAGAAGAGAAACAATGAATAAACAAAGCGTTTTCATAATTTATCAATCTTGAGTTGGTGTATCGACAAACGAATGAGCATCGTCCAATCTTTGTTTCCATCATATATATATATATACATACATATATATATATATATATATATATATATATATATATATATATATATATATATATATATACATATATATATACACGTATATATATGTGTGTGTGTTTGTCTCTGTATCAACGCAGTTTTCAGGTTTAAATCTGCCTGGACAATTTTTTGAAAGGAGAAGAAAGCACTAGGTATGCACTTCTTTCATTACAAACAGACCCATGTATATATATATATATATATATATATATATATATATATATATATATATATATATTTATATATATATTTGTATATATATATATATATATATATATATATATATATATATATATATATATAAAAAATGTGTGTGTGTATGTGCGTGTGTATGTAAACATGCATCGTTAGATATATAGGTATAAAGATAGATAGTAAGATACGCAGACAATATCTAATAAATAGATAGGAATTGGACCCCAAAAAATAATTGATATATATCTATATTCGTCTGAAACGAAACTCAAAGTCCAGAAGAAAATCATTGTTATCAGATGACTTACGAGAATCTATTTCAAATGAACCGGGGGTCCTTTTCCCTTCCAAAATATTGAACCATTTCTTCCCCCACCACCCCTTAAAAAAAAAAAAAAAATCTCATCCAAACGTATCTGATCAATCCGATAAATATCCTCTTATCTAATTCCTGTCTATCATTACATCTCCCAAGCCATATTTATGTGAGGTTTCACAATTCCCTTCCCAAAGATTTACATCGTTTTGAGCCTCTTGGCTCCAGGCGCTATCTGTGTTCTACGGTTATAGGAGCCATTTCTGCCTGGCCTGTTTTGTGTAGGTCGCTCTGCAGGGTCGCTGATAGAGGAGAGAGTTACGTCACAACATTGGAAGCAGGTCCCACCTTTCTGCCTCATCGACTTCTTATGGGTGAGAAATATCATCTAATATTGAAAAAATAGAATTCTTGTTGGAGGAGATGAAGTGTGACAGCTGTACACTGTGCTAATATTGGAGAGGAAAAAAAATATATATCAAAATCATATAATAGTTTGGCGTCCTATTTTTTTCCATAAGATTTTTTTCCTTTATTGGCATTCTATTTCATATTGGTCTTTCTTTTTCTGATAAATTGGCTACATGAGATTTTTATTTATCAAAAATGATAGTTTGGCGTCCTATTTTTTTTCCATAAGATTTTTTCATTTCTTGGCATTCTATTTCATATTGGTCTTTCTATTTCTCATAATTTGGTTACATGAGATTTTTATTTATCAAAAAGGATTTTATAAACGTACTAAAATTCATTGCATTTAATATACAATTTCATATTATTTACATTTTAGAGTAAAAAGGGCCAAATGTTGCTACTGAGAAACATGAAGTAGATAAGTAAATATCTGAAGATAGGGATTACACTTGATATATATAAGACGGTATTTTATCCCTTAATAAATATCAAGAGTTTTTTATCCCATTATAAATAAACTCACTAATTTCTTGGCAATAATGAAGAGCGTTATACAACCTCAAACTTGAACGTTGAATTGCGGGAGGAAAAAAAAAAAAAAAAAAAAAAAAAAAAAACTAGAATCACGTTTATGAAAATTTTAGTTTATCTCATTTCTTTTCCTATTACTATGTTTGCATCTAATTTGTTTGAGCTAGATAAGATAGTTTCGGGTGCTATACTACTAAAAAAATAAGTCTCGCATCCCTTCTAATAAAGATATGACACAACTCGCTTCCTCAATTTACGCAATTCGTTACTGCTTACTTACTTGTCTTAGAAATTTCCGATAGAGCAAAATGCGTCTAGAATATAAGGTGTATTACCTAGATAGCATATATGTGTATATATATATATATATATATATATATATATATATATATATATATATATATTGTTCATATAGATTTGCAATATTGTTCTGACATACGAAAAATAGATAGATAGATAGGTACAATAAAAGGATGGATTTTTGGATGTTTTAGATTTAAGGAACTTTCTTGTGAAGAGGAGTCATAACTGATTTACAGCCTTTATAAGAGGTGTCAGTTGCTTCAATAATAATAATAATAATAATAATAATAATAATAATAATAATAATAATATAATATCAATAATAATAATTATATTAATAATAATAAAAACAGTAATTATAATAATAATAATAATAATAATAATAATAACAATAATAATATTAATAATAATAATAATAATAATAATAATAATAATAAGCCATATAATAAAAAAGTATACAAATAAACTTCAGAATAATAATATCAAACATCCCAACAAACACAAATACTCATTTCCCCTTTACTCATCACGTTTGACCTAGTAATGTCACCCACCAA
>NC_090744.1:117712189-117714202 GCF_036898095.1 Palaemon carinicauda | reverse complement strand
CAAAGAGGAAGAGAAATAGGATAGAATAGTGTGCCTGAGTGTACCCTCAAGCAAGAGAACTCTAACCCAAGACATTAAAAGACCATGATACAGAGACTATGGCACTACCAAAGACTAGAGAACAATGGTTTGATTTTGGAGTGTCCTTCTCCTAGAAGAGATGCTTACCATAGCTAAAGAGTCTCTTCTACCATTACCATTCGGAAAGTGGCCACTGAACAATTACAGTGCAGTAGTTAACCCCTTGAGAGAAAAAGAATTGTTTGGTGATCTTAGTGTTGCCAGGTGTATGAGGACAGAGGAGAACCTATAAAGAATAGGCCACATTATTCGGTGTATGTGTAGGCAATTGGAAAATGAACCGTAACCAGAGAGAAGGATGCAATGTAGTACTGTCTCGCCAGTAAAAGGGCCCCCCATGAATATCTCAACGGGTTGCTGGTTGCTGGTGCCCTGGCCAACCTACTACCTATAGATAACCAGAGAGAGAGAGAGAGAGAGAGAGAGAGAGAGAGAGAGAGAGAGAGAGAGAGCGTGGAACTATAATGATGCTTAGATCTTCATCTCTGTTGCTTTTTTAACTAAACCAATGACAAGGAAAAACTAATGTGAGGGAAATGGGGCAGAAAATAATATCTCAGAATGTCCGGAACCAATAATTCATGAGGTGACGTTTAATACTTGGAAGGAGAGAGAGAGAGAGAGAGAGAGAGAGAGAGAGAGAGAGAGAGAGAGAGATTTAACATGTATTTTATTAGTTCTTATTACTATAGTGAATTCATTCAATGTCCCCCAAAAAATTCCTCATCATTAAAAGAATGTTTTCAAACGAACTACGGAGAGAGAGAGAGAGAGAGAGAGAGAGAGAGAGAGAGAGAGAGAGAGAGAGAGAGAGAGAGAGAGAGAGAGCGTTCATATGTATTCTTTCAGCTAATATTGCTATAATGAATTCATTTAAGGTCATCAAAATAATTCCTAGTTAATTGAAATAAAAGTTTGAGAGAGAGAGAGAGAGAGAGAGAGAGAGAGAGAGAGAGAGAGAGAGAGAGAGAGAGCGTTCATATGTATTCTTTTAGCTAATATTGCTATAATGAATTCATTTAAGGTCATCAAAATATTCCTAGTTCATTGAAATAAAAGTTTGAGAGAGAGAGAGAGAGAGAGAGAGAGAGAGAGAGAGAGAGAGAGAGAGAGAGAGAGAGAGAGCGTTCATATGTATTCTTTCAGCTAATATTGCTATAATGAATTCATTTAAGGTCATCAAAATAATTCCTAGTTCATTGAAATAAAAGTTTGAGAGAGAGAGAGAGAGAGAGAGAGAGAGAGAGAGAGAGAGAGAGAGAGAGAGAGAGAGAGAGATAGTTGTTTTTTGTGTGTTAGAGAGAGAAAGTTGGTTTGTGTGTGTGTTTGTGTGAGAGAGAGAGAGAGAGAGAGAGAGAGAGAGAGAGAGAGAGTGAGAGAGTTGTTTTTTGTGTTAGAGAGAGAGAGAGAGAGAGAGAGAGAGAGAGAGAGAGAGAGAGAGAGAGTTCATTTGTATTCTTTTAAATAAAATTGAGTTTAAATGTATTATTTTACCTAATACTGCTAGGATTCCTTCATTCAGTATCATCACCAAAATCCCTCGTTCATTAACATGAATGTTTTTGTAACGACCCACAACTATCAACCTTTTCCATAGTAAGAAGAATTACATTAACAGGTATTACTGGAAGTATATAACAATACGACATAACAGAATTAATGCTGAGTGAAAACCAATCGTCACTTTTAACTTAAACCAGGTGCCGGAAATGCTAGCGGGGACAAATAAAAAATACCAACACTATTGCTATATCGAAACAATGTCGCAAAGACAAATTTATGAATGCTAAATACTAGGCGCGTCATATACTGCATATTCTTACCCAAACATACGCACACATACATATATACATACGTATTTATCCCACACATATTGTACATAATAAATGAGGGAAGAGAGAGCTGACCGCAAGCCTATTTGTAGTTAGTAGA
>NC_090744.1:117707189-117709689 GCF_036898095.1 Palaemon carinicauda | reverse complement strand
ATATATATATACAGTATATGTTATTGCTATAGAGTTATTGGGTCCTTTGACTTGCCAGACAGTACTAAATTGGATCCTTCTCTCTGATTACGGTTCATTTTCACTTTGTCTATACACACATCGAATATTCTGGCCTTATTCTTTACATATTCTCCTCTGTCCTCATACACCTGGCAACACCAAACAATTCCTCTTCTCAAGGGGTTTACTGCACTGTAATTGTTCAGTGGCTACTTTCCTCTTGGTAATTGTAGAAGGGACTCTTTAGCTATGGTAAGCAGTTCTTCTAGGGGAGGACACTCCGAAATAAAACCATTGTTCTCTAGTCTAGGGTAGTGCCTTAGCCTCTTTGCCATGGTCTTCCACCGTCTTGGGTTAGAGTTCTCTAGCTTGAGAGTACACCTGGGCATGCTGCTCTATCTCATTTCACTTCTTGTTTCGTTAAAGTTTTCATGGTTTAAATAGGAGATATTTATTTCAATGTTGTTACTGGTCTCAAAATATTTAATTTTTCCTTGTTTCCTTTCCTCACTGTCTATTTTCCCTATTGGATCCTCTGGGCTTATAGAATCCTGCTTTTCTAACTAGGGTTGTAGCTTAGCAATAAATGATAATAATAATAATAATAATAATAATTACATTAATAAATACTATATATATATATATATATATATAGTATATATAATATATATATATATATATATATATGTATATATATATATGTATATATATATATATATATATATATCTATATATCTTATATATATATATATATAATTTCATTAACGACATGACTTCCCTGAACCTGGAAATGAAATCCTCCACAGAGTGACAACGGGCAGCGCCCTGTCTTTCCCCCTCGGAGGAAAGATCTCTCCTACGGTCTCACAACCCCTGCTGCGTCTCTTGATTATCACAGCGTGCCTCCAACCATCTTAACCTCCACCTCCAACCACAGCCCCTCCACCCTCGCCCCCCCCCCCCAAAAAAAGGGGATGCTTCCTGGCACTGTGCCTCACTCCTCAAATATTTGCAGCATCTTCAAGTGTTGTCACCTTCTTCTCCTTTTTTTTTTTTTCTTTTTTTTTTTGGGGGGGGGTTATCTGATCTCTCTTCCGGAGGCAAAATACTTTTCATTCGGATGTAAACCTCTTTTTTTCAGTAAACTCTAAATATTCTTTTTCAGTTTTTAATGAAATCAAGAATATTCTTTTCAGTTTTTAAAGAATCAAGAATATTCTTATTTTTCTTAAATAAATTTAATTTTTTATCTGATCTTTTCTAAAGAGGCAAAATTATTTTCACTTCAGATGCCTAGCTTATTTTTTTCAGTAAACTCTTGAATATTCTTTTTAGTTTTAAGGAAATTGAGAATATTTTCGTCTTATTTAAATAAATGTCTTTTTAAACAAATGTCTTCTTTAGTAATCTATCTTTCGTAAAGAAATAAAATACTTTTCACTACAGATGTTTAGCTAATTTTTTTTCAGTAAACACTAAAATGTTCTTTTACCTTTAAACGAAATCCAGAGCATTTTTGACTTTTTAAATAAATGTCTCTTTAAATAAATATCTTATAAAATAAATGCCTTATTTTTGTTATTTGATGTTTTGTAATAAACCCAAATATCTTTCACTTTAAATATTTAGCTCTTTTATTCAGTAAAATAAAAGATGATGTTTTACTTTTTAAGGAAATCAAGAATAATTCTTTTTTTTTTTTTTAATAAATGCTATATCTTTTATTATCGGATCCCTCATAAAGAGGCAAAATACTTGTCAATTCAGATGTTTAGCTCCTTTTATTAGTAAACTTTAAAAAATTCTTTTTACTTTTTTTTAACGATATCAAGAATATTCTAGTATTTTTTAAATAAATGCCCTTTCATTTACTATGATTCATATAACTTACACCGAGAACTAAAATGGCTAAATTATTTAATTTAGTACGAAATTTATCAGTATATTTACCACGAAGGAAAGAAGCGCTATTCTTGATAGTTTAAACTTATTGAAATTGCAAGAAAAAGAAAAAGATTATAACAATTTGAATAAGGAACATACTCGCACAAATACACACAAACACACGCAAAAACAAAGTTTATCAAAACCAATGAGTTTACGTTCAGTTGCCAAAATATAAAAAAATAAAATAAAAAAATTAAAAAAAGGGGGGGGGGTTTCATTCCTACATCGATTTATAAAGAAAAACATTGAACTCCCAATAATATTTACTTTTATTATCGTTCATTTTGATAAGGCTTCTCAAAATTGCGTCTCCACGTTATAAAAATATATTAGATACTCCCACGTTTATCATTTAAGTGTTGGATCGAAGAGATATATTTTGTGCAGAGAAGCAAACATAATACTAATCCCTTCTAAAGAGACGGCTCATCATGATTGTACCCGATATATTATATATATATATATATATATATATATATATATATATATATATATATATATATACATATACATATATATATGTGTGTATATA
>NC_090744.1:117699689-117702189 GCF_036898095.1 Palaemon carinicauda | reverse complement strand
CATTCTATGCAGAAGAAGCATTCTAATTCTTTCATTCTCCCATTTTTCGAGTATTCTTCTCCTGTCTGGACTTCAACTGCTAATTCTGTTGCTTCTTTGTGCATGTTACATTTGATTTTTTATAATGATAACCATCCTTTGCATTCAGATCTTCCCGGACAATACCACCATGGGTACAATCTTAGATATACACTTATTCCTAACAGTTAAGCCTTCTCCATCATGAGGCTCAAGACTATACAGTATTAAAGTTTTATTCCAACTGTGACCAGATTGTGGAATGATATTCCTAATTAGGCAGTTGAATCGGGTGAACTTCTGAAGCTCAAACTTGCAGCGAATGTTTTTATGTTGAACAGGCTGACATGAGTCTCTCTTCACAGTTTATATAAGCAGATCTATTTCAACGTTATACTGATCGTAAGATATTCTATATCTATTATTTAAAACTTTCCATTGATTTTATTTCTTTCTTTATTTCCTTTCTAGACATGGCTATATTTCCTCATTGAAGCCCTTGGGGTTATAGAATCCTTCTTTTCAAACTAGAGTTGCAGCTTAGTAGTAGTAGTAGTAGTAGTAGTAGTAGTAGTAGTAGTAGTAGTAGTAGTAGTAGTAGTAGTAGTAGTAATAATAATAATAATAATAATAATAATAATTTGAATTAAATTCTTAATAAGCGTTTGAATAATATAATAGCCAAAATTTTAACAACATCAACAACAACAACAACAACAGCAACAACAATAATAACAGCAGCAGCAGCAACAACAACAAAATTAATATTATTAATAATAATAATAATAATAATAATTTGAATTACATTCCTAATAAGGGTTTTAATATTATAATAACCAAAATTTTAACAACAGCAACAGAAACAACAAAAATAACAGCCACAGCAGCAACAACAAGAATATTAATATTAATAATAATAATAATAATAATAACTTGAATTACATTCCTAATATGCGTTTTAATAATACAATAACCAAAATCTTAACAACAACAACAGCAACAGGAACAACAAAAATAACAGCAGCTGCAGCAACAACAACAATAACAACAAAATTAATATTAATAATAATAATAATAATATTAATAATAATAATAATTTCAATTACATTCCTAATAAGCATTTTAATAATATAATAGCCAAAATTTTAACAGCAACAGCAACAACCAAAATAACAACAACAACAACAACAACAACAACAACAATAATAATAACAATAATAATAATAATAATAATAATAATAATAATAATAACAACAACAATAATGAAGTAGTCCTACATAAAATTCTGTAGAGAAGTGTACCAGTCGTTGTCCCGAAAGGAGAAAAAGAATTTTAAGTTTGAATTCAAGGAAATAGCAAAAGAGATTAATGGTTTAAGTTCCCAAGGCACGATTCACTAAGCGGACGTCTCTCTCTCTCTCTCTCTCTCTCTCTCTCTCTCTCTCTCTCTCTCTCTCTCTCTCTCTCTCTCTCTCTTTTGCGCATATGAAAAGAAATCTTGGGCGTGGCATTATGGATATATTCCGCATTTCGGATTGTTCGTACTTTGGAATATATTTTGCACAGAGAAACACATATACACACACACATGTATGCTTATATAATATGTATGTATATATATATATATATATATATATATATATATATATATATATATATATATATATACATACATATATACACATATATAAAGATACATATATATAAATATATATATATATATATATATATATAAATATAAAATACATATCATATACAGTATATACATATACATATATATATATATATATATATATATATATATATATACATATACATACATACATATATATATATATATATATATAAGTATTATATATAATATATATACGTGTAAATATATATATATACATATATATGTGTGTGTGTATGTGTGCGTGTATATCATAATATATATATATATATATATATACATATATATATACATATATATATATATATATATATATATATATATATACAAATATATATTTACAAATACAAATATCAAAAAATATTTTGAATAAAAAAAATATTATAAGAACAATGTTTCTTCACATGTCTATTTGAACATTACTCAGCCTGTCGAGAAAATGCGAACAGAAAGAAAGAAAGAAAGAAAAGAAAGAAAGAAAGAAAGAAAGAATAAGGCAAAGAAGCTTATCGTTATAGTCTTCCTCTAATGCAAAGAGTACATTTTACGATGAGATCACATTTTCCCCCACGGGTTGATGTAACAGACGGAAATGCGAACGGATTTTTTTTTTTTACTGTGATGTCTAAGCACGTGATAAAAATACGCATTTGAGTACGCTCTAGCTGTCCTCTCTTTATGTATTTTTATACGTATATACGTACTGATATGCACACTCCTATATACAGAAATATATAAATTCATATGTATGTGTATATACGTCTCTATATTATTATTATTATTATTATTATTATTATTATTATTATTATT
>NC_090744.1:117684689-117694689 GCF_036898095.1 Palaemon carinicauda | reverse complement strand
ATATATATGCATATATATACATATATATATATATATATATATATATATCCAATTCACTAATAGAAATTGTATAACTGGATTGATACGCATCGTAAAAAACAAAAAAAAAAACAAAAAAAAACTGTATAGAAAGTTTCTTATTTATACACTCAAGCAATTCGCTAATAAAAATTGTATACAGTAACTGGATTTAATGCATCGTAAAAACCAAAAACAAAATAAAGATACCGTACAGAAATTGTCGTTTTTATACACATAATCGACGCATTAATATAAATTGTGACCAAGATGTTAAATGATCTTCTTAATCGGGTAGAACTTGCAGCAATTGTTTTTATGTTGACCAGGCTATCGTTAGTCGTTTTATAGTTCATATATATCATATCTTTTTTGTTGTTGTTACAGTTTTCAAAATATTTTATTGTTAATTTTTCTCATATCAATTATTCATTTACTAATTTCCTTTCCTCACTGGGCTATTTTTCCCTGTTTAAGCACTTGGGCTTATAACATCTTGTTTTCCCAACTAGGGTTGTCGCTTGGCTAGTAATAATAATAATAATAATAATAATAATAATAATAATAATAATAATAATAATAATAATAAGAATAATGATAATAATAATAATAATAATAATAATAATAATATAATAATAATAATAATAATACAATTGGATTATTAAGCATCGTAAAAAAAAAAAATATTATTAGGGTTTAAAAATAAACAATTCAAGATAACCTTTGCTGCTATGCTTTATGATCCTCGTATATATATATATATATATATATATATATATATATATATATATATATATATATATATATATATACACACACACATATACATACATGTATATATATATATATATGCATATATATACACACATGTATATATATATATATATATATATATATATATATATATATATATATATATATATATATATATATATATATATATATATATATATATATATTGAATTAGTAAAATCACACTGAACAGCTACTTGCATTATCAGCCAATTTTCAGACGACTTCATTCTACCTTCTATCGTAAAAAAAATCAGAGGATAAGAGAAGAAAAATAAAAAAAGCTAATTTATGAAAGAAAAACCCCAACCTTCTGCATTAATTTTTCACTGGATTTTCAAAAAATAAATTCTACCTAAAAATTACTTGCATAAGCTCAACATTATTAAGGAGCAAAGAGGAAAAAAAAACAAACATTGTAATTGCAAAACAAGAAGAAAAAATTACTTGGTAAAAAGTGATTGTTTTTTATAATCAAGATCTTTGTAACTTAATTCCAATTTTAAAGTACCTTCAAACGTGCAATAGATAAAACAAGAGGAGAAAAGGTACTTATGCTTTAGATTTTACGCAAAACTTCATGTAGGCTTTGTAAAAATAAATAAATAAATAAATGAAATGTTTCATTTCAAGCAGATCTTTGTAACTTACGGGGATGGTCCTCCATTCTCAAAATCGTTATATATCATTGGATTTCAATAATACCAACATATGTCATTTGTATTATTACACTGATGATTTTGTATCATATTCTATTGAAATCGGGCAATAAATAATTTCTTTTATAACTATAGAAAATATTATTATTATTTTTTTTTTTTTAGAATTTTCTACGTTTAAAGTACCTTCAAACGCACAGTAGATACCACAAGAAAATGGAAAATATTTAAGCTTAAGATTTTAAGCAAAAACTACCCTTAATTCAGCTAGGAAACAAAACTTCCTGTATCCTAATTCTGGTAGGAAATTGCTTTCAGAAAGTGTAATGAATATCACAGGAAAAGCGTAAAACAAAACAAATCCTTTTTGAAGAAATATACAGAAGATACCAGCAAAACAGGCGTTTTTACGCAAAAATTACGCTTAATTCAGCGAGGATACTATACTTCATGTATCCTAATTCTGCTAGGAAATTGGTTTCAAAAGCGTTATGAATACCACAGGACAATTATAAAACAAAACAAACCAATTTGGAAGAAATATATATATATATATAAAAAAATCTCCGCACAGCACTAAGAAACTAGACGTCATGTACCCTAACTGAGGTAGGAAATTGCTTTCAAAAGCATAATGAATACAACAGACAATCGTAAAACAAAACAAACCCTTTTTGAAGAAATGTATTTAGATTTTACGCAAAAAATTCACTTAATTATGCTAGGAAAGTAAACTTCATGTACCCTAATTGAGTTAGGCAATTACTTTCAAAAGCGTAATGAATACCACAGGACAAGCGTAAAACAAAACAAACTAATTTGGAAGAAATATACATATAAAAAAAAATCTCAGCACAGCACTAAGAAACTAAACTTCACGTATCGTAATTGATAAAGGAAATTGCTTTCAAAAGCGTAATGAATTCAAACAGACAATCGTAAAACAAAACAAATCATTTTTGAAGAAATGTATTTAGATTTTACGCAAAAATAATTACGCTCAATTATGCTAGGAAACTAAACTTCATGTACCTGTAATTGAGCAAGGAAATTGCTTTCAAAAGCGTAATGACAAGCGTAACACAAAACAAACGATTTTTAAAGAAATATATTTAGATTTTATGCAAAAATTACGCATCATTCAGTTAGGAAACTAAACTTCATGTACCCTACTTGAGCAAGGAAATTGCTTTCAAAAGCGTAATGAATACTACAAGATACGCATAAAAACAAACAAACCATTTTTGAAGAACTGTATTTATATTTTACGCAAAAAATAACGCTTAATTATGATAGGAAACTAAAACTCCTGTAGCTTAATTGAGCTAGGCAATTGTTTTCAAAAGTGTAATGAATACCACAGGACAAGCGTAAAACAAAATAAACTATCTTTAAATAGATTTAGAATTTACGCAAAAATTACGCTTAATTCACCCAAGAAACTAACTTCATGTACCCTAATTGAGCAAGGAAAATGCTTTCAAAAACCTAATGAATATCACAGGACAAACGTAAAACAAAACAAACAAATTTTTGAAGAAATGTATTAATATTTTACGCAAAAATTACGCTTAATTACGCTAGGAAACTAAAGTGCATGTACCCTAATTAAGCTAGGAAATTGTTTTGAAAAGCGTAATGAATACCACAGAACAAACGTAAAACAAAACAAACCAATTTTGAAGAAATATATACAAAAAAAATCTCAGCACAGCACCAAGGAACTAAACTTCATGTACCCTATTCATTAGGCTTTTGAAAGCAATTTCCTTGCTCAGGTAGGGTACATGAAGTTTAGTTTCCTAATATAATTAAGCGTAATTTTTGCGTAAAATCTAAATACAGTTCTTCAAAAATGGTTTGTTTTGTTTTTACGCTTGTCTTGTAATATTCATTACGCTTTTGAAAGCAATTTCCTTGCTCAAGCAAGGAAATTGCTTTCAAAGGCGTAATGAAAACCACAGGACAAACGTAAAATAAAGCAAACTATTTTTAAACAAATAGAATTAGATTTTACGCAAAAATTACCCTTAATTCAGCTAGGAAACTACCTTCATGTACCCTAATTGAGCAAGGAAATTGCTTTCAAAAGCCTAATGAATACTACAAGAAAAGCGTAAAAGAAAAGAAAAAAAAAACTTTTTTTTTTAAGAACTGTATTTATACTTTACGCAAAAATTACGCCTAATTCTACTAGGAAACTAGCTTCATGTACCCTACTTGAGCAAGTAAATTGCTTTCAAATGCGTAATAAAAACCACAGGACAAACGTAAAACAAAACCAATATTTTTGAAGAAATAAAAAAAAAATCCTAGCACAACAGGCGTGATATTTCGTCCAGTGCTTAGTATTCTCTGCACACGGGGGTTGACAAGCTGTCCGGGTAAGACAAATTCGTAAAACAAAGCAGCAGAGTATAAATTCCTAGAGCCCTTTCTTTCCTGACTGACAATCTGTCATGGCAGATATTTTTCTCCTCTCTCTCATACATGTAAACACTTCCAGCACCACCTTTCTCTCTCTCTCTCTCTCTCTCTCTCTCTCTCTCTCTCTCTCTCTCTCTCTCTCTCTCTCTCTCTCTCTCTCTCTCTCTCTCTCTCTCGTTCTTTTGTTTCTATTCAATGTTCGTGATCCTTTTGTCGGCAACTGTTCTGGGTGAACAAAGTGTCTTTGTTAGGGGAGTATAAAAACGAATTTCCACCAAGATGGATTCAGCACCATCATATGATATTCAAGTCTATATTACATTTTCTGAGAGTCACTTAGATAGTTCTGTTTTCAGGTATATATTACATTTTCTCGTTAAGTGATGCGTGAAGATATAATATACAAGTATTCAAAACACTTAGATAGTCATGTATTCTAGTATATATTACATTTTCTCGTCAAGTGATGCGTGAAGATAAAAGTAAAAGTATACGATCCACTTAGATAGTCTTGTCTTCAAGTATATATTGCATTTTCTCCTTAAGTGAAGCGTGAAGAGAAAAGTACAAGTATACAAGAAACTTAGATAGTACTGTATATAAGTATATATTACATTTTGTCGTTAAGTGATGAATGAAAATAAAATTATAAGTATACAAGACACTTAGATAGTCCTGTATTCAAGTATAAATTACATTTTCTCGTTAAGTGATGAGTGAAGATAAATGTACAAGTATACGAGTCACTTAGATAGTACTGTATTCAAGTATATATTAAATTTTCTCCTTAAGTGATGCGTGAAGACAAAATTACAAGTACGCAAGCCACTTATATAGTCTTGTACTCAAGTCTGTATTACATTTTCTCCTTAATGGCTCCGTGAAAATAAAAACATACAAGTCACTCATATAGCCCTGCGATATTTTCAGCGTATTAATAAAACTTCGATATTTTCAGCGTATTAATAAAACTTCGATATTTTCAGCGTATTAATAAAACTTTCGATATTTTCAGCGTATTAATAAAACTTCGATATTTCAGCGTATTAATAAAACTTCGATATTTTCAGCGTATTAATAAAACTTCGATATTTCAGCGTATTAATAAAACTTCGATATTTTCAGCGTATTAATAAAACTTCGATATTTTCAGCGTATTAATAAAACTTCGATATTTTCAGCGTATTAATAAAACTTCGATATTTTCAGCGTATATAATAAAACTTCGATATTTTCAGCGTATTAATACAACTTCGACATTTTCAGCGTATTAATAAAACTTCGACATTTTCAGCGTATTAATAAAACTCCGACATTTTCAGCGTATTAATAAAACTTCGATATTTTCAGCGTATTAATAAAACTTCGACATTTTCAGCGTATTAATAAAACTTCAATATTTTCAGCGTATTTATAAAACTTCGATATTTTCAGCGTATTAATAAAACTTCGATATTTTCAGCGTATTAATAAAACTTCGATATTTTCAGCGTATTAATAAAACTTCGATACTTCAGCGTATTAATAAAACTTCGATACTTCAGCGTATTAATAAAACTTCGATATTTTCAGCGTATTAATAAAACTTCGATATTTTCAGAGTATTAATAATACTTCGATATTTTCAGCGTATTAATAAAACTTTCACACCCTGAATTAACTCTCCAATAAACTGGACCACTCAGCAATCATAGTTTTCGTTCAGGGGTTTTTGCAAACATAATCGCAAATCCAGTAATGTAATTTTCCCCCTCGTACGACTAATGTCATTTTATCTCGTATTCTTGATTTGATTAGAGAATTAAAGTGTGCCATTGCGTGAAACACTTCCATTTGAATAGAAAATGACTTAAAACAACCATCGCGTTGATTGGTCAATTAAATATTGCATTCGACCGAATAAACTGGAAATCTGACTTAATTCGGGGCAGATGAAAAATACATTGTTCCGTTTTATTGAAACGTTTAACGCTTAGAGAATACTCGAAAAGAGATTGGGACATGATTTCGCCGCCACAGAAACCTAGTGTTTAACTATTTGATATGGCGATTACTGTAACACTTGTATACGCGACCCGTCAAAAATGACGGATAAATATTAAGATAGATATGCGCAAACACACACTCACACACAAACACACATTCAACCCTTCACACCCCTTTCCCCTTTCATAACTACAATCCCTCTCACCATGGTATGATTACTCCCTCTCCACGCTCACAAGGGAGAGGAAGAAGGGGAGACCGAGTAGTTACACGTCTGGCAATGTCGCTAAGTGTGACCGGAAATTATATATAACATTAGTTATTAGCAGAACATCACATGATTTGCAATGCTTGCTTACCAGAATGCATGATATATCACACGAGGTTGGGCTCAAGATAAATAGAAAATGATGAGAACGGACTATGCAAGGGAAGATGAAATATCATTGTAAGGAGTTGAATCATTTAAGTATTTAGGTACTACAGTATGATCTCTAATACAGGGTCTTTAGAATCGGAGTTTAATGAAAGATTAACTAAAGCAAATAAGACAATGACTAGGTTTAGTAAAATTTGGAAATCAAATCGCCTGAAATTACATATAAAAATCAGACTATACTGTATATCAGTTTAGTGACATCGGTGTTACAGTATGGACATGAGTTATGGTATATCAATGAAACAAACTTCAACATATTTAGTAAATTTGAGAACAATGATCTCCGGGGAGTAATGTGAGTTAAATGGCAGGACAGGATTAGAAATGAAATTATAAAAGATATTACTTGAGTGCCTTATGTTGATAAGATCATGGTAAGGGGTAGATGGAGATGGGTTTGGCATGCTCTTTACCCTCCCCAAGAGAGAATAGTCCACCAAACTTTCATTTGGGCTCCACAAGGCACTAAAAAAGTTAGAAGACCAAGACTTACGTGCCTGAGGACTATGAAACGCGAAGTAGGAGATGATGAATGAAGAAGTACTGAATAAAAGCTCAAGATAAAGACGATTGGCGAAATCTAACTGATGCCCTTTGCGTCAACAGGCGTATATGATGATGATGAGTGTACGCAACCCGTCACAAATGACGAGTAAATATTACGATAGATATACGCGCGCGCACACACACGGATTCAACCCTTCCCACCCCCTACTCTTTCCTAACTACAACCCCTCCCATCAATGTATGACTACTTCCTCTCCTCCCTACAAAAGGAACGGGGAGAGACCGAATACTTATACGTCTGGTAATACCACCGAGTGTGACCGGAATGAAATATATACAGTATATATATATATATATATATATATATATATATATATATATATATATATATATATATATATATATATATATATATATATATACTGTATATATATATATATATATATATATATATATATATACATACATACATACATATATATATATATATATATATATATATATATATATATATATATATATATATATATATATATATATATATATATATATATATATAGCCAGACACGTGATTTTTATACAGTGGTGACGTTTTCTTATAATATTACATAATGAAGAATAAAAAACGATTACCCAAAAAAAAAATAGTAATATTTCTCAAAAATGGATACTTATACATTTCTTTCACAAAAACTTACTTATTTACATATTTATTTATAATCGGTAAGTGATCACCAACTATTGTATGTGGTTTCTAGTATTGACCTTTCGTATATTTTTCTATATTTTACAAATATCATATATAAAGAGGGTATTTAACGATAATTTTAAAGGCTGCTTAATTTATAAGTGACAAATGAATTTTCTTTCGAATCTATAATGATAACTACAAAGTATTAGTTAACACTAACTGTTTAATATAAGAGACAATTCTTTACATAAAACAAGGATATTATCATACAAAAAAAAATTGTTGTAATGCGAAAACGCTTCCATTAAACAAATCACTTGAAGCAAATATTTTTTCCATGTTAAGATTTCGATATAAAATAGATTTCGTCACGAATAAAATATACAACTTCTCTTCAATAATCGGGGTATTAAGAGACACAGGAAACATTGTTTTGATATGTTTCTGATAACTGATTATTAGATTATTTTCATCATTTGTATTGCAGGAAAGTATTCATAATTGACTTCAAACCACGTCAAGAAAATAGACGAAATTGTTCAGTAAATTATTGTGAAAGAGACAAAAGCTTTGTTTCAGATTTTAATGTGAGGAAAACTGGATTGAAATTTTGATTTGGTAACCAAATAATTTGTTACATGAACCTACATTATTTCTATAAGATATCGTTTATAGAGATTGAAAATCTGAGCAGAAATTTCTCAAAAAGTCAGTTCCAAACCAAACCAACTTTGTTTCATTTTTTTTTATTTTTTTTTTGGGGGGGGGGGGAATGGATTGAAATATTTATCTAGGTAGAAAAATAATTTGTTAGACCAACCTTCAATATTTTCTTGAGATATAGTTTTAAAGATTCAAAATCTAAACATATAATTTGGAAAAAGTCAGGCACGACCCAAACCAACTTTGTTCCATACTTTGGTGGGAAAAAGTAGATTGGCATTCTAATTTAGGTAACAAAACAACTTGTTACACGAACCTACAATATTTCCTTAAGACATCGTTTATAAAGAACAAAATCTAACAAGAAAGTTTTGAAAAAGTCAGTCCCAAACCAAACCAACTTTGTTCAACATTATGCTGGGGAAAAGTGTATTGGCATTCTAATTTAGGTAACAAAATAGCTTGTTAGAAGAACCTACTATATTTCCTTGAGACATCGTTTATAAAGAATAAAATTTGACAAGAAAGTTTGGAAAAAGTCAATCCTAAACAAAACCAACTTTGTTCAAAATTTTCTGGGGAAAAGTAGATTGGCATTCTAATTTAGGTAACAAAACAACTTGTTACACGAACCTACAATATTTCCTTAAGACATCGTTTATAAAGAACAAAATCTAACAAGAAAGATTTGAAAAAGTCAGTCTCAAACCAAACCAAATTTGTTCAACATTATGCTGGGGAAAAGTAGATTGGCATTCTAATTTAGGTAACAAAACAACTTGTTAGGACGAACCTACAATATTTCCTCAAAATATCGTATATAAAGATTCAAAATCTAAGCAGAGAATTTGGAAAAAGTCCGCCTCAAACCCAAACCAAACGTGTTACACACAAAACGCAATATACAAAATGGCATGAATTCCAGAAATACTTTCTATTCGTTTTCATAGCGAAATGAAAAGGTCTTGCTACGTAAAAAATTTATGGGAGGGTTTGACAAAATACAAAAAGCGTTTTCGGTGCTGCAAAAATGACACTTGAAATTATCATTGGATTTTTTTATATATCCATGAAAATATTTTGTTACTCCATGCGTATAAGAAAGCATTTAACAAAAAAAAATAATAATAATAATATTATATGACTTTCTGTTTAATGATAAACAAAATTATCAGTTTCAGAAGATCATTACACAGATTATCAATAAAAGTTCAGATTGAGTTTAAAAGATACAGGTTATCAAATAGGGGACTAACATTCAAGAGACAGAAAAAGAACAACATAGATACGATAGCAAACTAAAGTAGAGGATATTCTAACATGTAAGAAAAAGAAATGGATATGGGAAGGACATATAATGATAATGACAAATAATAGATGGACATTAAGAATAACAGAATAAGTCCTTAGAGATTAAATACAAAGCAGAAGAAGGAAGAGATGACGATAGATTTGAGGAACTAAGAAAGTTTGAAGATTGTAGACCGAGAAAAAAAAGATCATAAACAAACGCAAGTGAAAAGGACATTTCTGAGGCCTCTGTTTTGCCGCGGACTATTACGGCTGATGATGATGATGATGATGATACACACACACACACACACACACACACATATATATATATATATATATATATATATATATATATATATATATATATAAAAATATATATATATATATATATATATATATATATATATATATATATATATATATATATATATAAAATATATATATATATATATATAATAGTATATATATAAAATATATATATATATATAATATATATATATATATATATATATATCTTATACATAT
>NC_090744.1:117673179-117679189 GCF_036898095.1 Palaemon carinicauda | reverse complement strand
TATATAATATATATATATATATATATAGTATGTATATAATTTCTTCTAAATACAACATTAAATACGCTGAATCGGAAGGGGTCGAGGCATGAAAAAAAAAGTACCTTTTCATTCCCAGTTCAAGACAAAAGGGGCTTTCGAAATGGATTAAATATCTTCTCAAATGGTATTAAGATGTCGTATCTCTTATGGCGTAGCCGTATTATACTGGGATAGGTCCTAAAAGGTTCTTCAATTCCCCCTTGTCCATTCATAAGCTGTCAAATCTCTCCCCTTTTTTCCCCTTTCTCTTCATATCATTTTAGGGAGAAAATTATTTCTTCTTTTCGCAGTTGAAGAAAAAGAGACATTTTCCGAACGTCGGTTGTGATTTTATTATTATTATTATTATTATTATTATTATTATTTTTTTTTTTTTTTTATAGTTTTCTTGTGTATTTTAAAGAGGATCTGGTGGCCGATGTGGTAACGTTCCTGACTTGTGAACGTTTGTCCCGCTCAAACTCGTTAGTTCCTTTGGTAGCTGCAACCTCACCATCCTTGTGAGCTAAGGATGGGGGTTTGGAGAGCCTATATGTCTATCTGCTGAGTCATCAGCAACCATTGATTGTCCCTCCTTGGTCATATCTTGAGTGGAGAGGGGGCTTGGGCGCTGATCATATGTATATATGGTCATTCTCTAAGCCATAAGGCATTGTTCTGCTTGATAGGGCAATGTCACTGCCTCTGCCATTCATGAACGGCCTTTAAACCTTTAAACGTTTCATAAATTGAGGAATATTTGGCAAAAAAAAAAAAAAAAAAAAAAAAAAAGACTATTTTTATCTATAAAATTAAATAGTTAAATGTATAACGCAGATAGAATAAAGTTAAAGAATGATACTTAAAATACTTAGAAAATTAAAATTAGCATTACCAATTTACAAGAACTAATATATAGATTTGTTACGTGAAATAGTGGTATAAGTTACTCAAAAAAAAAAAAACTATTTTTTCAGTGATTGTATGAAATTTTGTCCATCACTAAAAAAGCTACTTTTCATTTAATATGGTATATCAATCATCAAAATTTATATTGAGAGAGGATACACAAATTATTCAAAATAGTAAGAGAAAAACATATTATACATATACAGTAGGAAACATATGACAGTTACCTTCTTAGAAACAGAAATACGAGAAAAAAGAAATATCACATTTCAGCTTCGTCGATATTGGCTTCCACTCATACAATTTGTATGAGATTTACACATTAATGACATCATTATCTCTTGCACAGTAATACATACAAGTATATACAATTATATGATTATGTAATATGCTTATTTTCGCATATGTGACCCTGGATAACATTGCTTTACAAAAAAAAAAAAAAAATCATCATCTCGGGTGCCAATAGGCACCGATTAATAAATCGTACCAATGTACTGATGGAAGAAAATAAATATATGTAAGCTGAATGGCTGTTAATAATAATAATAATAATAAGAAGAAGAAGAAGAAGAAGAAGAAGAAGAAGAAGAAGAAGAAGAAGAAGAAGAAGAAGAAGAAGAAGAAGAAGAAGAAGAAGAAGAAGAAGAAGATGTAATCAAAAGGATTATAAAGAGGAGGAGTCTGGTCATATATGGTATGTATGTATGTATGTATGAAGAGTTTGGCCATATATGGTATGTATATATATATATTTATGTATGTATATATATACATATATATATAAATATACATATATATATATATATATATATATATATATATATATATATATATATATATATATATATATTTTACAGTCAGCTCTCCCCGTCCTTCTGGTAGGGGAGTCATGCCCTTGGTGAGAGGGGGTAGGGGTGTGTGTGTGTGTGTGTGTGTGTGTGTTTACATATCTATCTAAATTTTTATCCGTCATTTTTTACGGGTCACTTACACTGGTATGCCATATGTTATGGCAATCAAATTGACCATATTTTTAATGCGCATTACATTTACGTGTTTATTCACACATGAGAGAAAAAGAGCAGTGGATGTTTAAGATTTAGAAGGATTAATTTTCACTCATTAATGGCAGAGGCAAGGGATAGTGACATTGCCCTAAAGACTAATCATATATACTTTTGATCACGGCCACAACCCCTCTTCACCCAAGCTAGGACCAAGGAGGGCCTAGTAATGGCTACTGGTGACTCAGCGGGTAGAACTATAGGCTCCCCCAAAACCCCTAGCCTTAGCTCTCAAGGATGGTGAGGTTGTAGACACTGCAAGAAACTATCGAGCATGAGCGGGACTCGAACTGCAGTCAGGCGTTCGCCATACAGGGATGTTTCCAATAGGCCATCACAACCCTGTACACCGTGTGTTTCATACAACCTCATACAATGTAATCCTATTGCTTTTTTATCTCTAGCTCTCTCCCACAATGATAATAAAACAACCTGTTTCAGCCGGCCATCGCATGTTTTATTTTGTTTTATTTTTCGTGACATTCTTGCTCGCAAATGCTTGTATTTAAGCTAGTTATCTGTTGGATAAAAGTTACTTGCATTCAATTCGCCTCTGTTAGAACCTACCAGTTACCTAACCACAAGCTCTTGAGTGGGACTCGAATTCCATTCAGGCCATCGCCATCCACGGACGTTACCAATAGGCCATTACAACCATGTTTTATACACGCTCATACAATGTAATGCTATTTGACCTTAGATGTCAGGATGCCAGAAATCCTCAAATCATTCGATTCAATTCGATTCTTTATTATCTTTCGGTCTCTCCCATACTGATAATAAAACATCCTGTTCAAGCCTGCCATTGCATGTTTTGTTTTGTTTTAATTTTTGTGACATTCTTGCTCGTAAATGCTTGTATATAAGCTCGTTATCTGTTGAATAAAAGTTACTATTGTCATTTTTTTAATGAGGCGCATTTGCACTGACTCGCAGCGGTGCCCTTTTAGCTCAGAACAGTTTCCTGATCGCTGATTGGTTAGAATTATCTTGTCCAACCAATCAGCGATCAGGAAACTCTTCCGAGCTAAAAGGGCCCCGCTGCGAGTCGGTGCAAATATGCCTCGCTAAAAAAAATAGACTATAGCATCCACTTCGCCTCTCTCTTACAACCTGACAGATACATAACCTCAATCT
Source organism: Palaemon carinicauda (assembly GCF_036898095.1). Taxonomy (NCBI): domain Eukaryota; kingdom Metazoa; phylum Arthropoda; class Malacostraca; order Decapoda; family Palaemonidae; genus Palaemon; species Palaemon carinicauda. Next base: position 117,676,055 of record NC_090744.1, on the reverse strand, counting down.
GTGGACTGATTAGTAACGTCTCTGTCTGGTATTTGACAGACGGGGGTTCGAGTCCCGCTCAGACTCGTTAGTGCAATTAGTGTCTGCAATCTTACTATCCTTGTAAGCTAAGGTTGGGGGGTTTGGGAGAGCCTACAGGTCTATCTGCTGAATCATCAGCCACCACTGCCTGGCCCTCCCTGGTCCTAGCTTGGGTGGAGAGGAGGCTTGGGCGCTGATCATATAATATATAGTCAGTTTCCAGGGCATTGTCCTGATTGCAAGGACAACGTCCCTGTCCCTTGCCTTTGCCATTCATGAGCGACCTTTAAACCTTTAAACGAATTGGTGCCCACTTATGTATGCGTGCCAGAAAGGGTTATGCACGTGCCATAGATAAACAAGCTTATTTGCACGTGTTCTGATGTACATTCATGTACGCATGCGCAAGAGAGCAAATCTATGCTCAATAGAGCAGGACCTTTAATAAATGGCGACAATTCACTCCCTCGGCCAGGCCTCACGGGAAACGTTAAGGGATATTCAATTTGCGTACTAAGCGTTTAATTAAGTTTGATTAAGCTGGCTAATCTGGATCTCTTGCTAAAGGAAAGGCGATTCGTCCGGATCGCCTCCTATTCTGCTTAACTATCCGGACTTCCTCTATCCAGTCTTGCTATTCAGTCTTACTGTCTCGGCTTTCGCGCATTTGCTGGAGACTGTGGAAACATTTGCTGGAGACTGTGGAAACATTTGCTGGAGACTGTGGAAACATTTGCTGGAGACTGTGGAAACATTTGCTGGAGACTGTGGAAACGAGACCTTTATTGGTCCCGGCTTAAGTGAGGAGGTTCGATTTCATTTCTTTGAAATATGTTGGGAGAGTTATTGGAATATATTTATTTCTCAGGATTTTGATTTTTTTATCAATTCGTATTTTTTCGTTTAGTTAATTGCTTTATTAGTATATATTTATTTCTCAGGATTTTATTTTTTTTATCGTTCCGTATTTTTCTTTTAGTTAATTCCTAATGAATATGTAATGTTAATATTTACTTTATTATTATCAACTCGTATTTTTCTTTTAGTTAATTCCTAATGAGTATGTAAAGTTAATATTTACTTTACTATTATCAATTCGTATTTTTCTTTTAGTTAATTGCTAAAGAGTATATAAAGGTAATATTTACTTTATTATTATTAATTAATATTTTTTTCTTTTAGTCAATTTCTAAAGAGTATGTAAAGTTAATATTTACCTTATTTTTATTATTTCGTGTTTTTCTTTTAGTTAATTGCTAAAGAGTATGTAAAGTTAATATTTACTTTATCATTAATTAGTATTTTTCTTTTAGTTAATTGCTAATGAGTATGTAAAGTTAATATTTACCTTATTTTTATTAATTCGTATTTCTCTTTTAGTTAATTGCTAATGAGTATGTAAAGTTAATATTTACTTTATTATTATTAATTCGTATTTTTCTTTTAGTTAATTGCTAAATAGTATGTAAAGTTAATATTTACCTTATTATTATTAATTCGTATTTTTCTTTTAGTTAATTGCTAAAGAGTATGTAAATTTAATATTTACTTTATTATTATTAATTCGTATTTTTCTTTTAGTTAATTGATAATGAGTATGTAAAGTTAATATTTACTTTATTTTTATTAATTCGTATTTTTCTTTTAGTTAATTGATAATGAGTATGTAAAGTTAATATTTACTTTATTTTTATTAATTCGTATTTTTCTTTTAGTTAATTTCTAAAGATTATGTAAAGTTAATATTTACTTTATTTTTATTAATTCGTATTTTTCTTTTAGTTAATTGCTAAAGAGTATTTATAGTTAATATTTACCTTATTATTATTCATTCGTATTTCTCTTTTAGTTAATTGCTAATGAGTATGTAAAGTTAATATTTACCTTATTATTATTAATTCGTATTTTTCTTTTAGTTAATTTCTAAAGAGTATTTATAGTTAATATTTACTTTATTTTTATTAATTCGTATTTTTCTTTTAGTTAATTTCTAAAGAGTATTTAAAGTTAATATTTACCTTACTATTATTAATTCGTATTTTTCTTTTAGTTAATTTCTAAAGAGTATGTAAAGTTAATATTTACCTTATTTTTATTAATTCGTATTTCTCTTTTAGTTAATTGCTAATGAGTATGTAAAGTTAATATTTACTTAAGATTATTAATTCGTATTTTTCTTTTAGTTAACTGCTAATGAGTATGTAAAGTTAATATTTACCTTATTATTAATTCGTATTTTTCTTTTAGTTAATTGCTAATGAGTATATAAAGTTAATATTTACTTTATCATTATTAATTCTTATTTTTCTTTTAGTTAATTGCTAAAGAGTATGTAAAGTTAATATTTACTTTATCATTATTAATTCGTATTTTTCTTTTAGTTAATTTCTAATGAGTATGTAATGTTAATATTTACTTTATTATCATTAACTCGTATTTTTCTTTTAGTTAATTGCTAATGAGTATATAAAGTTAATATTTGCTTTATTATTATTAATTCGTATTTTTCTTCTAGTTAATTGCTAAAGAGTATGTAAAGTTAATATTTACCTTATTTTTATTAATTCGTATTTTCTTTTAGTTAATTGCTAATGAGTATGTAAAGTTAATATTTACTTTACTATTATTAATTCATATTTTTCTTTTAGTTAATTGCTAAGGAGTATGTAAAGTTAATATTTACTTTAAGTACGGCATCAGAGACGTCTAACATGACGCCTAAATAACTAATATATATAATTTTAATACAAAGATAATAAATACAATAGTTTCTAGTTAAATGCAGAACAGAGGTCTCATATATGTCAGGGGTTTGAAAAGTATTCTTCACCACCCTGGGCAACTGCAGATTGGTG
>NC_090744.1:117660679-117668179 GCF_036898095.1 Palaemon carinicauda | reverse complement strand
TGACAACTTACAAGTTTTGTATTCCTAGAATTACTTTATCTATTCCGTTCTTTTTACCATTACCTTACACTGTTAAAAAAAAAAAAAAGTAATTTTAATAGGAAATTCTCCTTAAAAATATAATGTTCTCAGCCGTATTTCAGTAGAATACAGACGACCGTAAATTTTACCCTTATTTTGTTATTATCTTTTACAGGTTGGTGACCGTTATATCACTCGTTTACGTCAATATATCCGTTTTTAGTACGGTTAATGCCTGGAAACATTTATTCCAAGATTTTTACCGTCTTTCTACGAAAATTTTTTAACAGTACAGATACTACAAATGTCTAAATGAATCAACAGTTTATACATTTTCCGACTTTAATTGCTTCCGGACGAATAATACAACTCAATTAAAATCTAAAATCAAAAATATTTTCTTGATCAAAACCTAACTAAAACTGGAAACCTCCAATTCATCTTCCCAAGCGGTAAAAATAATTTTCATGATCAAATTGTGACTAAAACAGGAAACCTCCAATTCATTTTCCCAGGTGAAAAATAATTTCCATGATCAAATTGTGACTAAAACAAGAAACCTCCTATTTATTTTCCCAGGTGAAAAATATTTTTCATGATCAAAATAAGACCAATTCATTTATCCAGGTGGACAAATAATTTTCCTGATCAAAACTTGTCCCATTTATTTTCTCAGGCGAAAAAATAATTTTCATGATCAAAATCTGACTGAAACAGGAAGCCCAATTCATTTTCCCTGGCGGAAAAAAATATTTTCATGATCAAAATAAGACCAATTCATTTTCCCAAGTGGAAAAATAATTTTCCTGATCAAACCTGACCCATTTACTTTCCTAGAGGGAAAAATAATTTTCATGATCAAAATCTGACTAGAACAGGAAATCACCGATTCATTTTCCCACGTGGAAAAATATTTTTTATGATTAAAACCTGTCCCATTTATTTTCCCAAGCGAAAAAATAATTTTCATGATCAAAACCTGACTAACACAGGAAATCTCAATTCATTTTCCCAGGCGGAAAAACATAATTTTCAGGACCAAAACTTGACTAAAACAAGAAACCCCAAATCATTTTCCCAAGCGTAAAAAAAAATTTCATGACCAAATTCTGACCAATTATTTTCCCAGGCGGAAAAATAACTTTCATGACCAAAATCTGACTAAAACAGGACCCCCCCCCCCCAATTCATTTTCCCAGGAGGAAAGTGGTCGAATGATTACCATAAACCTCGAGTCATTTTTCAAAGGAAAATTTAAAATGTCCTCCCGTCTGCATCGTAGCCATCAAAGATGAATCGCTTTATTTTTTTTATTTATTTTTTTTTTTTTTGACCTCCATCTTAGATCTTTTATATGGCTTCATGTTTTTTTAAAGGAAGACGCTTTGGCGGATTATAGTTCTTTCTTCCGGGAGTAAAAGGCTCCTGATGGAGAATTTAGAGGATGGAGAAAAAAGGTTAAAAGAGAAGAGCCCTTACTTTAAAATTCACGGATAAAATAGACTTTTTTTTTCGTCTTCGTTCATTGAGTTTTGTCTTAATTTTCTACTTAAGAGTTATCTGCATTTAAATTGAAAATTTGCGATAAATTTTGATTTTATAATATATTTCTATACTTGCAATACGTGATATATATATATATATATATATATATATATATATATATATATATATATATATATATATATATATATTTGGGGGGATATGATTCCTATCGTCTAAAATATTTTTTTTCTCTCTCGTTCATTCACAGTTTTGTCTAAATTCTATTCTAAAATCTATTTGTTATTATACTGAAAATTTAAGAAATAAAACTGATTTTATAATAAAATTTTATTTCCACTCTTCAATTTCATGATAAATAGTATTTGGGCGTATATCTCACATCGTGTCTAAATCTATTGCCATTGGTATTGAAAATTTACAAAAAAAAACAACAATTATTTTATAATAAAATCATATTTTCAATCTTGGATTACCTGATGAATATGGTCTCATAGATGTTTTTATTATTATTATTATTATTATTATTTCTAGCCAAGCTACAACCCTAGTCGAAAAGCAAGATGCTATAAGCCCAAGGGCTCCAATAGGGAAAAATACCCCAGTGAGGAAAGGTAATAAGGAAATAAATAAATGATGAGAACAAATTAACAATAAATCACTCTAAAAAACAGTAACAATGTCAAAATCAGATATGTCATATATAGACTATTAACAACGCCAAAAACAGATATGTCATATATAAACTACTAACAACGTCAAAAACAGATATGTCATATATAAACTATTAACAACGTCAAAAACAGATATGTCATATATAAACTATTAACAACGTCAAACAGATATGTCATATATAAACTATTAACAACGTCAAAACAACGTCAAAAACAGATACGTTATATATAAACTATCAACAACGTCAAAAACAGATATGTCATACATAAACTATCAACAACATCAAAAACAGATAGGTCCTATATAAACTATCAACAACGTCAAAAACAGATATGTCATATATAAAGTATTAACAACGTCAAAAACAGATATATCATATCTCTTAAGTGCGTTTCGTAGGAGTCTCTTTTACATATTCATCAACTCTCGATTCTTTCGTTCATTAATGGAATTACCAAGAAAGTAATCAGATATTTTTCTTGGCATAATTGTAAAATCCTAAAACTTCCTAATTACTTAATCTGCCTCATTAAAGTAATCTTCAGTTCGGAAAATTCGAAAGATTCAAGTATTCAGTAAGTTATATTTTCAGCGATATTCTAATTTCGATATTACATTTAGAAAAGAAATTTCGGCTTCTACTGGAGCCAAAAAATAGAATATTATAATGAACACAAATAAAAATAAAAGCCTTATGAAGCGCTAAAATATGGCAAATGTTGTGGTGGCTAATGTGGTAACGTCCCTGACTGGTGAACACCAGACTGGGGTTCGAGTCTCGTTCAAACTCGTAAGTTCCTTTGGTCGTTGCAAGCTCACCATCCTCGTGAGCTAGGAATGGAGGTTTTGGGGAGCCTATAGGTCTATTTGCTGAGTCATCAGCAGCCATATGCTGGCCCTCCTTGGTCCTAGCAAGGGTGGAATGGGGGCGTGGGCACTGATCATATATATATATATATGGTCAGTCTCTAGGGCATTGTCCTGCTTGATAGGGCAATGTCATCTGACTAAACAGGAAACCTCCAATTCATTTTAGTAGTTGGAAAACTAATTTTCATGATCAAAATCTGGCCCTATCATTTCCCAGCCAGAAAAATGATAAAACCTTTAAGATAAAAAAAAAATGTAAGCATTCAATTTTCTAAAAAATGAAAATACCTTTAAGAGAGGTCATTATACACTAACGAAAGGCAACCCCTCCCCCTTCCAGCTAAAGACGGAAGTTAAAATAAAAATATATACAAGACACTATACAATATTACTCTGATATTTCAACTAAAATGCAATCTGTCTTCAGCCTCGAACTCGCCACTCGGAGAACGCTTCGTAAAAGCCAATCTGCATTCACGGTTCCACGAATTTCCAATAATCGTTATTTAACTGGATTTCCCCCTAGCATTCCACTGGGGCCAAGTGCTGGAACTGAATCAGTCGAAGGAAATCAAATCGGAGCTTTGCACTTTCGAAATCTCGCACTATTTACTTTTCGTCATAGCACTCGGACTTCCTTTCTGTCAAGTCAATTGATTTAGCTTTCTCTGGGCTAGTCATTCAATTTGCTTTTTAGACAGGCCGGTCAACTACTTGGGCTTTCTTTCGGGCTTCTCAATTACTTGGGCTTTCTGTCGGCCTTCTCAATTACTTGAGCTTTCTGTCGGCTGTTCAATTACTTGAGCTTTCTGTCGGGCTTCTCAATTACTTGGGATTTCTGTTGGGCTTCTTAATTACTTGGGCTTTCTGTCGGCTTCTCAGTTACTTGACCTTTCTGTTGGGCTTTTCAATTACTTGGCCTTTCTGTTGGGCTTCTCAATTAGTTGGGCTTTCTGTCGGCTGTTCAATTACTTGGGCTTTCTGTCGGCTGTTCAATTACTTGGGCTTTCTATCGGGCTTCTCAATTACTTGGCCTCTCTGTTGGACTTTTCAATTACTTGGGCTTTCCGTTCTACTGCTCAATCATTTAGGCACTGTCGGTCGTGTCAATCACTTATGCTTTCTAAAAGGTCAAGGTCAATCACATTGGCTTTCTATCGGGTGGGGAAGGGGTAAACCCCTTGAGCTCTCTACTATGCATTCTGCCCAGTGGGCCAATACCAATCACTTCGGACTTTCTGCCGGATGAGTAAGTGTCAGTCACTTGGGCTTTCTCCATGGTGGTTCAATTAGTTGGGCATTCTTTGGGTTGGTTCAATCTTCTGGGCTTTCAGCCAGGTGGCTTAATCCCTTGCACTTTCTGTTGGGCTGGTCAATGAATATGGCTTTCTGTTGGGCAGGTCAATAACTTGGTCTTTCTTTCGGGCTGATATACTGTATCATATGGGCTTTCTGTAGTAAGGATTAATCACTTGAACTTCCTGTAAGGCGGTTCAATCACTTGGGTTTCCTGTTGGACATTTCAATCTCTTGGGTTGTCTGTTGGGCACTTCAATCACTTGAGCTTTCTGTTGGACATTTCAATCACTTGGGATTTCTGTTGCACATTTCAATCCCTTGGGCTTTCTGTTGGGCACTTCAATCTCTTGGGTTTTTTGCTGGGCACTTCAATCATTGAGCTTTCTACTGGCCATTTAAATCACTTTAGTTTTCTGTTAGGCATTTCAATCACTTGGGTTTTTGTCAGCTAGGTTAATCACTTGGGTTCTGACAGGCGAATCAATCGCCTGGCCTTTCTGTCAGCCAGGTCAATCCTAACTAGGCCTTTTTCTAAGGCAAGTCAATCACTCATGCTTTCTCTAATGATGGTCAATCACTCATGCTATCTCTAAGGGTCAATCACTGTGGCTCTTTATCTGGTGGGTCAATGACTTGGGGTCTCTGTCTGGCAGGTCAATCAATTGGGCTTTCTGAGGGGCGAATCAATCAATATGGCTTTTTTGTAAGGCAAGTCAATCAGGCTTTCACTCGTGAGGGTCACTCAATGGCGGGGTGCAAAGAAAGATGGATTAATGTTTTTGCATGAGTACCATCGCTCTACAGGGTGGAAAGATGACAGACTGAGGGACTGGATTTAAAGTCATTTTCCCATTGTTCACTGTTGATCCTTACCTCTTTATATGTCTGCATATTGTTCTTTCTCATTACAATCTCATGTACTTTGATATGTGCTATGTTATTTAACAGACACCATTGCTACCAAAATAGGAAAGTTTAGAGTAAGAAATTTAATTCGATTTGTTTATTGTCTAATTCATTTATTTACATGCCTTTCCTAAACTTTTCTTGTTTAGTGATTTTTCTATCCAATTGGCAATATGGAAATAAAATCCCGAGGGAAATTATGTTGAATCATTATCTCATTGTCTATGTTTTGTCTTTCTATTAAATCTATTTGCATCTTCGTCTGTGACTTACTGCAGTACCCTAGTATGACATTGGCCGCTTTACTTTCCTCTGGCAATTCAATCATACATACATATATACACGCCGCTTTACTTTCCTCTAGCAATTCAATCATACATACATACACATACACATACACGTATGTGAATATATATATATGTATATATATATATATATATATAATATATATATATATATATATATACATATATATATATGTATATATGTATATATGTGTGCGTGTATATATATATATATATATATATATATATATATATATATAAATATATATATATATATATATATATATATATATATATATATATATATATTCTGCTATAATCATATAGGTTACTTTACATCACAAAAAAAATAGCAAGACCAAATTGAAAAGTGGTTTAACGATAATATAACTAAACAATCTCATCATATGAATATCTAATTATCGCATGACAAATAAAGAAACATGAATAAACAGATGAATGAGCGAATTAATGAATAGACGTATCAACATACTAATAAAACAGGTAACTAAATGAATAATTAAATAATACACCACAATGACCATTGATAATCCTTTTGACAAAAGTTCCCGTAAACATCTTTTCAACAATTTGAGTTGTAAATAGCTTTCGACCAAAATAAAATATCCACACAAATTCCTAATCAGAGATTATCTTGAAACTTCAAACCACCAAAGATAAGACAAAAAAAAAAAAAATAATAATAATTCATAACCCTCCAAAGAGATAGTTGTTATGGAAATAAACTTACTATGCAATTCTGTAACTACACCAATAGATACTGATATTTATTTGATAAAAAACATAAAACAAGTTCAAAAGATTATCTCAAAACTCCAAACCCCCAAAGATAAGACAAAATAAAAAAAAAAATAATAATATTCATATCCCTCCAAATATGTAGTTGTTATGGAAATAAATTTACTATGCAATTCTGTAACTAATCCAATAGATACTGATAGTTAATTGATAAAAAACATAAAACTAGTTCAATTTAGTTTATAAAAGCTGGATATAGAAAGTAAATCAGAAACACTAAAAATAGATATATGCGTATTCAAACAGCATACTACAGTAAGTGTTTTTCCAATGGCGTACTGACTAAATGTTTTTCCAAACGTGCAACTCTACAATTCGAAAGTGATATTAGAAAAATTGACATCATTCAATTGGCTTCATGAAAGGATTTTTGATCCAATTTAAAATATAGAGGAAACATCGCACAGCGAAGCTTTTCAATAATCAAGAACTTGATGACCGTTGTTAGTGCGACGCCAGTGTATAATGTAAAAGCATTCAATCATTTATGGAACTCTGTCGAGCGTCAATATTGACGAATGAAAATTGACAATCGGCAAAGGCCAACTAATTGGTGAATGAAATGAATAAAGCTTTTTTCTTGTTTTGTAAATAACGTGAAAATTAACACAGTTTTTGTTTGTGTAAAAACACCACAATACAGACAATTAATTCTTTGTACTTAAATTAATTAAATTGTAAAAGGTTACATACGGCCACTAACAATGTTATCTATATTCGTTTATTGTCACGTTATTCTCACATCACTGTATCAATATATGTTAGAAAAATAATACTCCTGCCTACATACGTTATATCTGAAACACTGCAAAAAATATGGGCCTTAATGGAGTAGCTGTAGTTTACAATGAAATATCACAAAAACAAATTTTAAGGACTAGCATTAAACCGGCCTCCCACCCAAAAAAAAAAATAAATAAAATAAAATAAAAAATAAAAATAAAAGTCAAAAGGTAAATTGAATCTCAAAAAACAAGACTAAGAGTACGCGTTGTAATGGTGAGATTTCCATAGCAGACTTTATCCCTGAACAGCCACCCGTTGAGATACTACTACTAGATAGTTATGAGGCCTTTTGACTGGCCAGACAGTACTACATTGGATCCTTCTCTCTGGTTACTGT
>NC_090744.1:117639365-117649365 GCF_036898095.1 Palaemon carinicauda | reverse complement strand
TTGCTAAGATACAACCCTAGTTGGAAAAGCAGGATATACTATAAGCCCGAGGGCTCCAACAGGGAAAGTAACCCAGTGAGGAAAGGAAAACAAGGAAAATCTGAATATTTTAAGAACAGTAACATTAAAATAAATATTTCCTATATAAACTATAAAAACTAATATATTTGAATAATTTTTTTTTTATTCTACAATTTTGCAGCACAAGAACTTGTGAATACTTAATGAATAATATTCTATCATTATCCTCCTTCACAGAATACGGAAAATTGAGTTTTATAAATAATTGGCTAATATATTTGATTCATTTACTTTTTCTATTTATTTATTCTACAATTTCGAGGGACAGGAGCTTGTGAATACTTAATGAATAATATTCTATCCTTATCTTTCTCCACAGAATACGGAAAAAGATAGTTATATATTGTTAATGATCTTATGAGTGAAGAATACACAGGCAGCCTTTTAAAAAACAAACTTCCAACTAGGCTCCACAAGGCACTAGAAGAGTTGGAAGACCCAGGTCTACATGGCTAAGGACTATGAAGACTCCCTTAGAGAGATTAGTTCACCAAACTTTCAATTGGGCTCCACAGGGCTCTAGAAGAGTTGGAAGACCCAGGCCTACATGGTTGAGGACTATGAAGCGTGGAGTAGGAGATGTTGAATGGAGAAGTACTGAATTAAAAGCTCAAGATAGAGACAACTGACGAAATCTAACCGAGGCCCTTTGCGTCAATAGGCGTAGGAGGAGATGATGATGATGATGATGAATATCGGTGTGGTAGAAATTTTAGAAAGAAGGACCTTCTGGTGATTGCCAGACTGGGGTTCGAATCCTGCTCAAACTCGTTAGTTACTTTGGTCGCTGCAACCTCAACATCCTTGTGAGTTGAGGATGGGGGTTTTGGGAGAGCCTATAGGAGAGCCTGCCCCTCCTTGGTCCTAGCTTAGGTGGAGAGGGGGCTTGGGCGCTGATCATATGTATATATGGTCAGTCTCTAGGGCATTGACCTGCTTAATAGGGCAATGTCACTGTCCCTTGCCTCTGCCATTCATGAGCAACCTTTAAACCTTTAAAAGGGATTCAGGTTCTAGTGGAAGTTTTAGAAGGAAAGGGTTTTCAAAAGAGATATTTGGGATAAGTTAGGTTAGGTTAACTAGGTTAGGTTAGGTATTTATTTTGGTTGAAAAGAAACTATCTGTTTCTTTCCATTGTCAAAGCATGATAAAATATGATGATAATTATGCAATTATAATTCAGATGAAAGTAACTCTCTCTCTCTCTCTCCTCTCTCTCTCTCTCTCTCTCTCTCTCTCTTTTCTAGTAGTTGATAAGAGTTAACTGCTCTCTTCACTTTTACTCCAATACCATTCAATTAATCTCTCTCTCTCTCTCTCTCTCTCTCTCTCTCTCTCTCTCTCTCTCTTCTAGTACAGTAGTCTCTCTCTCTCTCTCTCTCTCTCTCTCTCTCTCCTCTAGTAGTTGATAAGAGTCAACTGCTCTTCTCTACACTTTTGCTCCAATACCAGACAATTAATCTCTCTCTCTCTCTCTCTCTCTCTCTCTCTCTCTCTCTCTCTCTCTCTCTCTCTGTAGTGTCATCAGTAAGAGGCCACTGCATCTGTGTCACTTTCGCTGGTTGTAAAAGCCAAACAGTTGATCAATTACGGAAGGGTATAATAAATTCACTTTTTTTTTTCTTTTTTTTCATTTTATGGGCCAAGTCCAACTCTGCGAAAATACACGATTGTTTTGCATAGGATGTAATGAACGGGGACTCTCTCTCTCTCTCTCTCTCTCTCTCTCTCTCTCTCTCTCTCTCTCTCTCTCTCTCTCTCTCTCTTCTAGTAGTTGAAAATAATTAACTGCTCTTCTCTACCTTTTTGTTCCAATACCTGACATTTAATCTCTCTCTCTCTCTCTCTCTCTCTCTCTCTCTCTCTCTCTCTCTCTCTCTTCTAGTAGTTGAAAATAATTAACTGCTCTTCTCTACTTTTTTGTTCCAATACCTGACATTTAATCTCTCTCTCTCTCTCTCTCTCTCTCTCTCTCTCTCTCTCTCTCTCTCTCTCTCTCTCTCTCTCTCTCTCTCTCTCTCTCTCACATATATATATATATATACAATATATATATAAATGTATATATATACACACACACACACACACACATATATATATATATATATATATATATATATATATATATATATATATATATATACAATATATATATAAATGTATATATATACACACACACACACACACACACACATATATATATATATATATATATATATATATATATATATATATATATATATATATATATATATATATACATACACAGCGGTTGGTTCCTAAGAGAAACAACAAAATAGTCACTGTCCCATTCATCCCTAGAGTGGAGAATCGTGGATGGGCAAACTCTGCAAGTCATTACTCGTGTCGAACATCTACACAAAGGGCTCACCAGTAACACATCGAACCCCCAGAGAAAAACTGTACCATTCACAGAAATTAATATTTAAATCATTTATAATAATTCTAATTTATATATAAATGAATTTCAAAATATTATTATAATACTTTGATAATAATCAAATTATTTTGGTGATTATAATAGCATAATTATGATATTTTGATCATTGAAAGTTATTAAATTATGAGGATAAATATGATTTTGTACATATAAATATAAAAAATATCGAAAATAAAAGAGAGACTATAACAAATTTCAGGATCTTCATGACCCAGAGATTATATCATTCTTAAACATCTGAATTATATCTTTTTGAAGCCCTAAAAGTGTCCCAATTCACAATCGTAAATATGGATTAGTTTACCCAAATTACATCACTATCTTATGGACATGAGCATAAGTTATTGAAATTACATCACTATCTTATGGAAATTAACATAAGTTATTCAAATTACATCACTCTCTTATGGATATCACCACAAGTTATTGAAATTACATCACTATCTTATGAAAATTAATATAAGTTATTCAAATTACATCACTCTCTTATGGAAATCACCATAAGTTATTCAAATTACATCCCTAGCTTATGAAAATTAATATAAGTTATTCAAATTACATCACTATCTTATGGAAATCGCCATAAGTTATTTAAATTACATCTCTAGCTTATGGAAATCACCACAAGTTATTCAAATTACATCACTATCTTACAAAAAACATCCTAAGTTATTGAAATTACATCACTATCTTATGGACATGAACTTCAGTTATTCAAATTACATCACTATTTCCAGGATATGAACAACACAAGTTATTAAATTACATTACTCTCTTATGAATCATAAAAACGCAAGTTATTGAAATCACATCACTATCCCATTGAACATAAATAACACAAGTTATTGAAATCACATCACTATCCCATTAAACTTAAATAACACAAGTTATTGAAATCCCATCACTATCCCATGAACATAAATAACATAAGTTATTGAAATCACATCACTATCCCATTGAAATCAAATAACATAAGTTATTGAAATCACATCACTATCCAATTGAAATCAAATAACATAAGTTATTGAAATCACATCACTATCCCATTGAACATAAATAACATAAGTTATTGAAATCACATCACTATCCCATGAACATAAATAACACAAGTTATTGAAATCACATCACTATCCCATTGAACTTAAATAACACAAGTTATTGAAATCACATCACTATCCCATTGAACTTAAATAACATAAGTTATTGAAATCACATCACTATCCCATTGAACATAAATAACATAAGTTATTGAAATCACATCACTATCCCATGAACATAAATAACACAAGTTATTGAAATCACATCACTATCCCATGAACATAAATAACACAAGTTATTGAAATCACATCACTATCCCATTGAACATAAATAACATAAGTTATTGAAATCACATCACTATCCCATGAACATAAATAACATAAGTTATTGAAATCACATCACTATCCCATTGAACATAAATAACATAAGTTATTGAAATCACATCACTATCCCATGAACATAAATAACACAAGTTATTGAAATCACATCACTATCCCATTGAACTTAAATAACACAAGTTATTGAAATCACATCACTATCCCATTGAACTTAAATAACATAAGTTATTGAAATCACATCACTATCCCATTGAACATAAATAACATAAGTTATTGAAATCACATCACTATCCCATTGAACATAAATAACATAAGTTATTGAAATCACATCCCTATCCCATGAACATAAAAACACAAGTTATTGAAATCACATCACTATCCCATTGAACATAAATAACATAAGTTATTGAAATCACATCCCTATCCCATGAACATAAAAACACAAGTTATTGAAATCACATCACTATCCCATTAAACTTAAATAACACAAGTTATCAAAATCACATCACTATCCCATTGAACATAAATAACATAAGTTATTGAAATCACATCACTATCCCATTGAACATAAATAACATAAGTTATTGAAATCACATCACCATACCATTGAACTTAAATAACACAAGTTATTAAAATCACATCACTATCCCATCGAACATAAATAACACAAGTTACTGAAATCACATCACTATCCCATGAACATAAATAACACAAGTTATTAAAATCCCATCACTATCCCATGAACATAAATAACACAAGTTATTGAAATCACATCACTATCCCATGAACATAAATAACATAAGTTATTGAAATCCCATCACTATCCCATGAACATAAATAACATAAGTTATTGAAATCCCATCACTATCCCATGAACATAAATAACGTAAGTTATTGAAATCACATCACTATCCCATGAACATAAATAACACAAGTTATTGAAATCACATCACTATCCCATTAAACTTAAATAACACAAGTTATTGAAATCACATCACTATCCCATTGAACTTAAATAACACAAGTTATTGAAATCACATCACTATCCCATTAAACTTAAATAACACAAGTTATTGAAATCACATCACTATCCCATTGAACTTAAATAACATAAGTTATTGAAATCACATCACTATCCCATTGAACATAAATAACATAAGTTATTGAAATCACATCACTATCCCATGAACATAAATAACATAAGTTTTTGAAATCACATGACCATCCCATGAACATAAATAACACAAGTTATTGAAATCACATCACTATCCCATTGAACATAAATAGCACAAGTTATTGAAATCACATCACTATCCCATTGAACATAAATAACACAAGTTATTGAAATCACATCACTATCCCATGAACATAAATAACACAAGTTATTGAAATCACATCACACCCTCATTTACCTGAACAAGATTCTTTTTAAAGAATGTGAATTTGTCTTAAAAAATAAAAAAAAAATTAATGAAAACATTCAATTTCCAATCAACCCTCGCTCTTTCTCTACCAGCCCTTAAACGGGGTTAGGTGGGAAGGGTGGGGGGGGGGGGGGGAAGAGGGGTAACTACCCCTCCCTCCCCTTGACAATGAGAATTTAGTCTCTCTATCACGTCTCCGCCATAAAGGTTTTTCTTTCTTCTTTTTTTTTCCATTTTCCCGTTTCGCCATAATACTGGCGGTTGTGGAGGAAGAGAGAGAGAGAAAAAAAGTGCTTTATGCATGGGGTTATGTTCTACCCCCCCCCTCTCCCCTCTCTCTCTCTCCCTCCCCCTCCCCCAGGTCTCCAAAGGAAGGGGGGGGGGGTGGCTCCCCTACACCGTGAAGACTTCTTCCCTTACCGCCTCTAGCGGTTTACAATTTGAATGCTGGCCAATACAAGGTTTTTAAAGTATTTGGATGGCTTTAAGGAATGTCCTTAGAAGCAGACAGTTGGAATGGCCTTAGAAGAAATGGGCTGGAATGCCCTTAGAAGCAGCTGGTTGGAATGCCCTTAGAAGCATTTGGCTGGAATGCCCTTAGAAGCAGCTGGTTGGAATGCCCTTAGAAGTCACTGAATGGAATGCCCCTAGAAGCAGCTGGTTGGAATGGCCTTAAAAGAAATGGGCTGGAATGCCCTTAGAAGCAGCTGGTTGGAATGGCCTTAGAATAAATTGGCTGGAATGCCCTTAGAAGCCCCTGGTTGGAATGCCCTTAGAAGCATCTCGCTGGAATGCCCTTAGAAGAAGTTGGCTGGAATGGCCTTAGAAGAATTTGACTAGAATGCCCTAAGAAGCATTTGACTGGAATGCCCTTAGAAGCCCCTGGTTGGAATGCCCTTAGAAGCATCTCGCTGGAATGCCCTTAGAAGAAGTTGGCTGGAATGGCCTTAGAACCACTCGAATAGAAAGTCCTTAGAAGTCCCCGAATGGAATGCCCTTAGAAGCACTTGGCTGGAAAGCCATTAGGAGACGACGCCCTTTAGCCACGACCTTCGGAGTCACCCAGGAAAGGATTATCATACCAGGTCTTCGGGAATCGAAGAGAGAAAACTAAATATAGGCACAGGAGTAAAAAAAACCGGGGGCATCCCCATTTGCTTTGTGTTCCACTCTGACAAGAGCGAGAGAGAGAGAGAGAGAGAGAGAGAGAGAGAGAGAGAGAGAGAGAGAGAGAGAGAGAGAGAGAGAGAGAGAATACGAGGGCATTTCAACAGCCATATCATAGGTCATATCCCTTTATTAAGACCACCCCAGGTGGTGACGACTTTTTGGGCGAAAGGAAAAGGACCTTTGTTGAACGAGGTCATAAGGCCCGAAATCCTCCTCCCCCCCTAACCCCCCGTCTTTTAAACCTTCGCTTTTGACGTCTCACAAACACACAAACATACAAACAATCATATGATTGTTTGATGTTTATTCCGGAGATTATCTTTTTCCATTTTAAACGTGTTCCACTTTAAACACTTTAAACGTTTTCTACTTTAAACGTTCAAACGTTTTCCACTTTAAACACTTTAAACGTCTCCCATTTAAGCTTTTTTCACTTTAAACGTTTTCCACTTTAAACGTTTCAACGTTCTACACTTTAAACGTTTTCTACTTTAAATGTTTAAACGTTTTCCACTTTAAACGTTTTCCTCTTTAAACACTTTAAACGTTTTCCACTTTAAACGTTTTCCTCTTTAAACACTTTAAACGTTTTCCACTTTAAACGTTTTTCACTTTAAACACTTTAAACGTTTATAACTTTAAACGTTTTCTACTTTAAATGTTTAAACGTTTTCCACTTTAAAACGTTTTCCTCTTTAAACACTTTAAACGTTTTCCACTTTAAACGTTTTCCTCTTTAAACGTTTTCCACTTTAAACACTTTAAACGTTTTTCACTTTAAACGTTTTCCACTTTAAATACTTTAAAAGTTTTCCACTTTAAACACTTTAAACGTTTTCTACTTTAAAAGTTTTCCACTTTAAATGTTTTCTACTTTAAACACTTTAAATGTTTTTAACTTTAAACCTTTTCTACTTTAAACACTTTAAACGTTTTTCACTTTAAACGTTTTCAACTTTAAACACTTTAACAGTGTTCAACTTTAAACGTTTTCCACTTTAAACACTTCAAACGTTTTCCACTTTAAACACTTTAAACGTTTTCCACTTTAAACACTTTAAACGTTTTCTATTTTAAACGTTTTCTACTTTAAATGTTTTCCACTTTAAATGTTTTCCACTTTAAATGTTTTCCACTTTAAACGTTTATATCTCGTTCTGAAGCCGCAAAGTGCAGCGCTTTACGGGCGTTTTAAAGGATGTTTTATTAGACGGGGGCTTTTGTTAAGCGGTTATTATAGGAGGGGGGGGGATCCTTTCTCGCCCTTGCTTTATTGAAAGGCGGAGAGCGACGGGATGGGCAATTTCGACTTCTTATCCGGCTGGGGTCAATGCAAGGGGAAGAGTCGTAAACTTGTGTTAGTCAGATGAACTTTATCTATCTATCGATATTTCGTCCACTATCTATTTAATAATGGATATATATTTGTGTATGTGTTAGTGTGTTAGTGCGTGTGTATTTTAACTCTCTGCGTATTTATAAATGCGTGTTAAGGTGTAGTGCTGATTTAAAACACAATTTCAAAAGTGTAGTTTTGATAAATTTGTATTTTAATTTTTGATATATTCGTCCTTGTTTTTCTATTTATTTGATCTTTTACCTCGTTATATAATGGGTAGTTCTACTACTACTACTACTACTACTACTACTACTACTACTACTACTACTAATAATAATAATAATAATAATAATAATAATAATAATAATAATAGTAATAAAGTAATCCAAATTTAAATATTTCTCTATAAAAATTCTCATAACAGATCCTTTATTAACCTTGTTATTAATAATAATAATAATAATAATAATAATAATAATAATAATAATAATAAACTAAACCCGAGGAGTTTATCAACAACAACAACAACAACAATGATAACAACAACAACAACAACAACAACAACAACAACAATAATAATAAACTAAACCCAAGGAGTTTATCAACAACAGCAACAATAATAATAATAATAATAAAAATATTGACAATAATGATAATAGTAATAATAATAACAATAATTATAATAATAATAATAATAAACTGAACTTTAGGTGACCTTTAACAACAACAACAACAACAAAAACAACAACAACAATAACAACAATCAAATATAAAATATCCCTATTTCAACATGTGCAATATTTACTCTTTTCAGAGACAAAAATCCATTGAACATTTCCAGGTCAACTGTCAATGAAAACTGGAAGAATTTGATTCCAAAATCTATTTATGATATCTGGAAATTTTGGACAAAATGAACAGGTGAACAGCTGTTCAACTGGAGGTATGTCCATTTGAATTAAAGTCTGTTCATAACAGGTGGATTCGTGTGAACAGATAGGATTTTAGGATGTTATAGACTAGTGTACGCGACCTGTCATAAAATGAGGGTTAATATTTAGGTATGCAAACATAAGTAACCCCTATCCACAGGGTATGACAACTCCCTCTCCGCACCTACCCGAGACGGGGAGACCTGAGCGTGATCGGAAAGATATATATATATATATATATATATATATATATATATATATATATATATATATATATATATATACATACCTGAATTCGACAGGTATATGTACAGAAGAATTGTCATAGACTTTTATCTTTCTTCGTGGTTGAATGGTACTGTCACTGTCATACAAGTATTCTGACCCAGGGTTCGATTCCCAGCCAGTCAGATGCTATTGTCTTTGAGTGGTTTCGCCTTGGGACTCTGATCCCGAGGTCGATAAGAGAATCCAGACATTAATGGATCAGAATATATGGTTTGTTTTAATTTATATATATATATATATATATATATATATATATATATATATATATATATATATATATATATATATATATATATATATGTATATATATTTATATATATATATATATATATATATATATATATATATATATATATATATATATATATATATATATATATATATGTATTTATAGAGAGAGAGAGAGAGAGAGAGAGAGAGAGAGAGAGAGAGAGAGAGAGAGAGAGAGAGAGATAAAAAGTGGGAGCTGATTGAGATGTGGTGGAAGAAGCAGGAAATGTTATGGACGAGGAAGTTAGAGGAGACGAGATAGAGAACGTGGAAGTTTGGACGAAATGAGAAGGAGGAGATAGATATTGGTGGGAATGAGAGGATCAAGAGGAGACGAGGACTAGATAATAAATATATAATATATGAAAAACTAAAAATTAAGCATTGGAAGATCCTTTAGAGTATTACAGATAGATAGAATGTCACAACTATGATTTTATGAAAGAGAATTGAAAAAGGGTGAAACGAAATTATATTAAAACTGACGAAATGACGGATATTTTGATGGAAAAAGTTCCCCCCAAAAAGTAGTTGGATGTGCTGCTTTCAGGGGGGGGGGTTATTGGGAAGGGGGTACTAAAGAAGGGGGTACTGAGAAAGGGGTAATGAGGGGAAAGGGTATTTGGGAAGGGGGTACTGAGGAAAGGGTATTGAAGGGA
>NC_090744.1:117597960-117628865 GCF_036898095.1 Palaemon carinicauda | reverse complement strand
ATGTGAAATTAACACCCAGTTAAAGAAGGCCAGTTGTCTTAACTACCCTGAGCTATGCCAAGATACGACGGGATGGGAGACTGGCGCTCTCTCTCTCTCTCTCTCTCTCTCTCTCCTGAAAGGATAGTGAATAGTACTCCAGTCGTCTCTCTCTCTCTCTCTCTCTCTCTCTCTCTCCTAGAAGGATATAGTGAATAGGAGTAGTCCAGCCCTCTCTCTCTCTCTCTCTCTCTCTCTCTCTCTCTCTCTCTAAAAAATAAATAAATAAATAAAAAACTAAGTTCTTTTATTCTATCTACATCTGGTGGTGTTCATCATACCTATCATTAATTCTAAAATTATATTAAACCTTCACGGATTCTTTTTTACGAAACTTAAGCATAATTATTACTGTCCTGTTTCAATTATACAGTATAATATAATTCTAAAGGACTTGATAAGTTAAAATCATTAACAACCTATCTAGAAAAACGTCTCAATATATTTCCAATCCCACAGAAACAAAAACACACAAAGATGGAAAGACGTTTAAGATATAACGTTTCCGATAGCGTAGCGCCTAAACGTTTGTTGACAGAGCCATCCAAAATCATTGGTTACTACCCACTTGAGGTCTCTTATGAGGACTGGGGGAAGCCCAGAGCGATGTTGACACAGAAGATGAAATCAAAATATGTTTCGGTCAGGACTGAGAGATCGATTTGGAAACGTTTTCTCTCGTAACATTAATGTTAGTCCATCAACATCATCATCTCGAGAATGTTATGATGCTCTAAAGACTGAGCCACTTTTTAAAGACTATATAATTTTCTAAAGACTCCACAAACTTTCTAGAGACTATACCACTTTCAAAAGACCCACAAACTTTCTGGACTCCACAAATTTTCTAGAGACTACACCAGTTTCTAAAGACTACGCCACTTTCTCAAGACTACATCCCTTTCTAAAGACTCCACCACTTTCTAAAGACCCACAAACTCTCTAAAGACTCCACAAACTTTCTAGAGACTACACCAGTTTCTAAAGACTCCACAAACTTTCTAGAGACTACACCAGTTTCTAAAGACTACACCACTCTCTAAAGACTTTATTACACCACTTTCGAAAGACTCCACCACTTTCTAAGACTCACCCACTTTCAAAGGCTACATCATTTTCTAAAGACTCCACCACTTTCTTAAGACTCACCCACTTTCAAAGGCTACATCATTTTCTAAAGACTCCACCACTTTCTTAAGACTCACCCACTTTCAAAGGCTACATCATTTTCTAAAGACTCCACCACTTTCGAAGATTACACCAGTTTCTAAAGACTACACCTCTTTCTAAAGACCATATTGTTCCTAAAAACTCTAAAACCTAAACAGTTCTCTAAAGACTTCAACATTCACTAAACACAATTTTAAAAAGACCAAAACGTTTTTTAAAGACTAAAAAAGTTTCTTGAAGCTCCATCATGGCCTAAAAGCTAAAGAATTCTCTAAAAATAAGAAACATTATCCAAACACTAAAGAATTTTCTGAAAAAAAACATTATCTAAAGACTAATTATTCCCTAAAGACTAAAGCCTTCTTTAAAGACTACTCCAACCTATAAAGGCTATTTAATTCCTTAAATATTGAAGCATTTTCTAAAGACCACTCTTCATACTATTATCAGAAAAAAAAAAATAATCTCCAATATTCTCCATAAACATAAAAAATCATTGAATGGCTTTCTGTATTTTATCACCAGAATAAACAATTTATTCTCCAATATAACCAAAAAAACATAAAAATTCATAGATTATATTTTTATCGAATAATTAGAATTTATTCTCCAATATTCCCACAAACATAAACATTCATAGAATATATTCTATCAAACAATTAACAATTTATTCTCCAATATTCCCACAAACATAAAAATTCATGGAATATATTTTATCAAACGATTAATAATTTATTCTCCAACATTCCCACAAACATAAAAATCCATAGAATATATTTTATCAAATGATTAAGAATTTATTCTCCAAAATTCCCACAAACATGAAAATTCATAGATTTTATTTTATCGAATAATTAATAATTTATTCTCCAACATTCCCACAAACATAAAAATTCATAGAATATATTTCATCAAATGATTAAGAATTTATTCTCCAAAATTCCCACAAACATAAAAATTCATAGATTTTATTCTATCGAATAATTAAGAATTTATTCTCCAATATTCCCACAAATAAAAATTCATAGATTATATTCTATCGAATGATTAACAATTTATTCTCCAATACTCCCACAAACATAAAAACTCTAAGAACAAACACGATGCAAACAGCATCAGTGAACTGGTCTTCCCTGTTCTATCGATTCCATAATAAAGAAACTACTTGAGACTACTTAAATTAGGATTAGAGGAATGTCCCCTAGGGATATCGTCAAATAGGACTTCCGAACGACTCCTTGAATAAGGACCCCTGATCTTATCCTGGGACTTAATTAAAGTAAGCAGGATTGTCAGAGTTTATTAATCGTGATAGCGAGGGACGAGTCGATATCATTTCCAGATTTATTTACCTCCGACAACGAAGTTGGAAGGAGGTTATGTTTTACACCCCTGTATGTGCGCGTGTTTGTTTGTGAACAGCCCAAACTACATTAAACTAAAGAAGTAGCCTGAGCTACAGTATGCTGTACGCTACGGATTTAGGCCATGCTGAATTACACTACAGAAGGCTACAGTATACTGTACACTGTACATTTAGCCCAAAATACCTTACTGCAGATTTAGCCTAAACTACAATACACTGCAAGTATACCCTGAGCTACAGTCTGTTGTACACTGTAGATTTAGCACAAACAAAATTATACTAGATGTAGCCTGAGCTACTGTATACTGTACACTACAGATATAGCCTAAATGACAATACACTACAAATATAGCCTGAGGTACAGATTTTTGTACACTGTATATTTGGTCCAAACTGCATTACACTACAGATATAGCCTGAGCTACAGGACGCAGTACACTGTTTATTGAGCCGCAGCTACAGTTGTACACAGTATATTTAGCCCAAAAAATATTACCCGAAATATATAACCTGGCCTACAGTATATTGTACACTGGAGATTTAGCCCAAACTACAATGCACTGCAAATATAGCCTAAGCTATAGTCTGTTGTATACTGCAGATTTAGCCCAAACTGCATTACACTATACATATATATATCCTGAGCTACAGAACACGGTAAACTTAACAAGGACATATGTACATTATAAATTCAGCCTTACCAAAACAATGCACTCTTAGTATCACAATTATTATTATTATCATTATTATTATTATAATTATTATTGTTGTTATTATTATAATTTGGTAATCTACAATCCTAGCTGGAAAAGCAGGATGCTATAAGCCCAAGGGATCCAACAGGGAAAATAGTACGATAGAATTGCGTATATTCATCCACGAACGACAGGAAATAAAAAAAAAGATATCATCATAACATGAACACCAGTTTCAAACTTCTGATACTGCCCCCCCCCCCCCAAACCCACCCTCAAATATGTCAACGTCAGTAACGAAGTGTCAGAACTTTCTCAGGGAAAAAAAAAAGATAGAAAAGTTCATGTCCAGCAACTTGTTCAGAAAAAAGATTCATCCGAAGTTTTCTCGGTGTTACAAATGTTGCAGTTTTGTATGACTCTTACATCTAGATTTTCATATGTATGATTTTGCTTTGGGGTACTGTTTCTCTACTTATATACAGTGTATGTGTGTGTATGTGTATATATATATATATATATATATATATATAAAACACCAAAAAATCAAAGTTGCATTCTCCATTAATTTAAAAATCCAACGATGAACACCGTTGAAGATCATTTCCTCCCACAAAATCTATGCATGACACCCAGCAAGGGCAGATAACGAGTTTATATACAAGCATTTAAGAGCAAGAATGTCACAAAAATTCAAACTATAGGAAACATGGGATGCTTAAACGGGTTTTTCTATTATCAGTACGGGAGAGAGCGAGAGATCAAAATAACCAATGGCATTAGTGTACGAGCGTGTCTAAAACACGTGCAGTACAGATAGTGAATTAAACTAGCATGACCACCCCACCCCCTTGCTGTTCACCAAACTTTCAACTGGGCTCCACAAGGCACTAGAAGAGTTAGAAGACCCAGGCCAACATGGCTGAGGCCTATAAAGCGTAAAGTGGGAGATGATGAATGCAAGAATGTAGATTAAAAAGCTCAAGACAGAGACGACTGTTGAAATCTAACCAAGTCCCTTTGCGTCAATAGACGTAGGAGGAGATGATGATGATGATGGTGATGCAGAGGATGCAAACTCCTAATTCTTTACAACAGGAGCGAAATAAACAACTCTCAGTGTTTTAAATAAGGGCTAATTAAAGTATATTTAATGACGGTCATTAATGAGTTAACCATTAATGACCAATTGGTAATTGCTTTTTGATTAGAGGACACAGGAAGGGAGAAGATAAATGGCTGATAAAAGAGAAGTGATTAAAAAAATGCAAGAAATGGAACTAATGGATAATTATAGAGAGTTTCTGATAAAGAAAAAAAAAAGATAAGCAGGAAACGATTAGATTAAAAATGTATATAATGCAAGAAGATAAGGACTTTTTTTCCTCTTTCTTTTATAGAACAATTAGAAAACTAAAAAGACAAAAAGATATACATTATTATTATTATCATCATTATTATCATTATCATTATCATTATTATTATTAGCTAAGCTACAACCCTAGTTGGAAAAGCATTATGCTATAAGCCAAAGGGCCCCAACACGGAAAATAGCCTTATGGGGAAAGGAAATAAACAAACTAGGTGAGAAACAATGAATGAAGAAAATAAAATAGTATTATTACATGCTAAGTTACAACGCTAGTTGGAAAAGCAGGATGCTACAATGCCAACAGCTCATACATGGAAAAATAGCCCAATGAGGAAAGGGAATACAGGAAATTAATAAACTAAATAATAAGTAATGAATAAATATAAAATATTTCAAGATCAGCAACTTCAAAATATCTCTATTATATATTAACGATGAAGAAAGACTTATGTCAGCCTGTTCAACATAACATTCAATGCAAGTCTGAACTTCTGAATACAAATGTGGATATGAGATTAACAGAGGGAAAGAACAAAAATAAATATGAAAACAAAATATAATGAAATAAAATAAAGGAAAATATAAATAAATCAATATTAGATCAAACTAAAAGTATAAGCAAATGTAAAGGAACAAATAAAAGAAAGGAGTTGACATGTATAAGACATAATAGAAATAATGAAAATCGTTAAGGTAAGTAGATAGAATAGATAATAAGTAAGTATGAAATAGAGACAGATAATAAGTAAATATAAAAAAATATATTACAAATGGTAGTAAAAATTAAAATAATAAAAACTAATAGTGATTTTGGGATGAAAATAATTAATACGGAAAAATGAGTCTTCATATCTGTAACACACAAGTAGAGAGAGAGAGAAAGAGAGAGAGAGAGAGAGAGAGAGAGAGAGAGAGAGAGAGAAGGGTTCACTGAAATGGAAAATACAAAATGAGTGAGAGGATGAGACTTACTTAAGGCAGGAGAGAGAGAGAGAGAGAGAGAGAGAGAGAGAGGTTCACTGAAATGGTAAAATACAGAAATAAGTGAGGGGTGAGACGTATTTAAGGCCGGAGAGAGAGAGAGAGAGAGAGAGAGAGAGAGAGATTTTCACTGAAATGGAAAATTCAAAATAAGTGAGGGGTGAGACTTATTCAAGAGAAAGAGAGAGAGAGAGAGAGAGAGAGAGAGAGAGAGGGGTTCACTGAAATGGAAAATACAAAATGAGTGAGAGGATGAGACTTACTTAAGGCAGGAGAGGAGAGAGAGAGAGAGAGATGAGAGAGAGAGAGGGGTTCACTGAAATGGAAAATACAGAAATAAGTGAGGGGTGAGACGTATTTAAGGCCGGAGAGAGAGAGAGAGAGAGAGAGAGAGATTTTCACTGAAATGGAAAATTCAAAAATAAGTGAGTGGTGAGACTTATTCAAAAGAGAGAGAGAGAGAGAGAGAGAGAGAGAGAGAGGGGGTTTACTGAAATGTTAATTACAAAAATAAATAAGAGGGTGAGAATTCTTTAAACCAGAAGAGAGAGAGAGAGAGAGAGAGAGAGAGAAAGAGAGAGAGAGAGAGAGAGAGAGAGAATGTTTAATAATTATCTGGCATCATAACATCAGGGGTCATTGATGAGAGAGAGAGAGAGAGAGAGAGAGAGAGAGAATGATTAATAATTATCTGGCATCATAACATCAGGGATCATTGCTGAGAGAGAGAGAGAGAGAGAGAGAGAGAGAGAATATCCATGTCTCTTTCCTAGGGCAGACGCCGCCACCTCCTGCAATATTGCAACCTTTAACATCGATCGTATACTACAATTAGAATGGATCCAATCTAATCCCATACAGTAGAACTAAGTTAGCAGAACGTGTATCTTCGACTCCCAGCTATACCTCGGCCTGTTTACCTAAGCCAGGGCGCATGTTTGTTTACTGGGCATTGCGGCGCAATGCGTGTTTGCTTTAAGTATTTGTTTGCAGCCTTAAAAAGGCGCTGGGTCAATGATACATAAGACATTTCGTTAACAAATCGTGGTTTCAAAGCGATGCGGTCAAACAAACAATAGGGTTTTTGTACAGTCAGTAACAAAATTGACAGAGCAGTTTTCAAAATGTTTCGGACACTAGAGGTGTCTTGAACTGCATAAGTTTGTTTGCGATCGAAATCTAACGATACTGAAAATTGTGATTCAAAGCGATTATGCCAATAAAAATATACTGGCATATTGAACTTTGTACACTCATTAATTAAATCAACACAGCAGTTTTCAAAATGTTTCGGACACTAAAGGTGTCTTGAACTGCATAAGTTTGTTTTGCGATCGAAATCTAACGATAACTGAAAATCATGGTTCAAAGCGATTAGGCTAATAAAATTATACCGGTATATTGAACTTTGTACACTCATTAATTAAATTAACACAGCAATTTTCTAAATGTTTCGGGACACTAAATGTGTCCATAACTGCATAAGTTTTTCGAGTGATCGAAATCTAACGAAAACTAAAAATCATGGTTCAAAGCGATTAGGCCAACAAATATATCGGCTCTTGTACAGTCATTACTGAAATTACCATGACAGATTTCAAAATGTTTCGGACACTAAATGTGTCTTTAACTGCATAAGTTTTTTTTTGATCGATATCAAAACGAAAAATGAAAATCATGGTTCAAAGCGATTAGGCCAACAAACATATAATCTCTTGTGCAGTCATTAATGGTATTGACAAAGCATTTTTCAAATGTTTCGGCCACAAGAGGTGTTATAGACTGCATAAGTTTTTCTAGTGATCGAAATCTAACGAAATCTGAAAATCATGGTTCAAAGCGATTAGGCCAATAAACATAATCTCTTGTGCAGTCATTAATGGTATTGACAAAGCATTTTTCAAAATGTTTCGGACACTTTAGGTGTCTTTAACTGTATTTCTTACGATCAAAATCTAACGAAAACTGAAAATCATGGATCACAGTGATTATGCCAACAGACATAACAGCTCGTGTACACTAATTAGTGAAACTAACACAGCAGTTTTAATAATGTTTTCGGACATTAGAGGTAGCTTTCATTGCATAATTTTATCTCGCGATCGAAATCTAATGAAAATTGCGTCAATTTTATCGCCCAGTGTACGCCAACTGTCTAATATAAAAGCGTATTTGGCCTTTCTCCACAACCGTAAGCCAGTTTGTTACGGCTCCTTACGCATCCGTAAATCTTAGGATGAAGGTAAAAATAAAATTACGCAAAAGAAAGGAATACTATACCGTATACTAAAGTAATAACAACACAAAAGAAAGGAATACTATAACTATAAACCAAAAGTTCCTCTCAATCAAACAAGCGTATGGTTGTCAATCAGGGTTGCCAGATGGAGAAAACTTCCTACGGCCAAATTATTTTCATATCAGGGCCAAATCGGACAAACTAAGTTTTGTTTACGGCCAAATTACGGCCAATTTTATCATTACATTATAAATACAATTATCATCATTATTATCACTACTGTTACAATTACGGAATTAATCGAAACAAAGGTATATATAGATTATAGAAGGCTATAGATGTCCATGAGTATCCGCTGGTAATTAAGATATTTAATATAACAGATGACATTTAAGATTATATGTAAAAATTACGGTCAATTTTATCATTACATTATAAATGCAATTATCATTATTATTATCACTACTGTTATAATTAGGGTATTAATGGAAACAAAGGTATATATAGATTATAGAAGGTTATGGATATCAATTAGTATAAGCAGGTAATCAAGATATTTAATATAACAGATGATATATAAATAAGATTATATGTAAAATCATTTGAAGAAGATTACGGCCAATTATTTTACGGCCAGTCAGTTTGCCATACAAACACATTTGACGAATTTGGCAGCAAATAACCGTCAAATGGCAAACAAATTTGACGAATTTGACAGCATAAACGGCAAAATGGCAAACACATTTGACGAATTTGGCAGCAAAAACCCGTCAAATGGCAAACACATTTGACGAATTTGGCAGCAAAAAACCGTCAAATGGCAAACACATTTGACGAATTTGGCAGCAAAAAACCATCAAATGGCAACCCTCTTGTCAATGCAAACAATCTCCTATAATTTGCAGCAAGATGCACATTGTGAGCTAAGGAACTCCATTATGAGATTGCAGGTACATGATAAGAATAAAACAACTAAAATGAGGAATAATAACTCCTTTATTGACGTCTGTCTACATCAACGGCGGCAAAGTAACTTGACACTTACGCAATCAAGGCGTAAGTGCGGTACTTACTTTGATCAAAGCGTCGTCTGAAGCTATAATTTATATTCCTGGATCAGTCTTTTTAGGAATGTAATAGTTTTATAAGACTTTTATTTACCTCAGAGAAAGTTCCGAGCCTTGTGGTTCCTGTTCATGTGTTTAGACAGTCGTGGGACATCAACTGAAGAATTATTTGATGGAATCGAATGTGATCTTATCTGAGAAGATTTATACGCTATAAACACATGTTTTTTTTTTATTATTCTCCATTGATGCCTGATTTATATATGCATTTCTTTTTTTATCTTTTAAGTTTCGCTTGAAGGCCGATTTATATGCACTTGAGTTGTAAATTGGAAAGTTTCCTTTTCAAACGGATATATAACGTATTCAAATTTATGATCTTATGTTTCAAATTTCCCTTGATATCTGCTTTATCCGCGGAAACTTTTTCATCCGCGAAAATGTTTTTATCCGCGGAAACTTTTTTTATCTGCTAAATTTTTTTTATCCGCGGAAACTTTTTTTTTTATCCGCGGAAACTCTCTTTATCCCAGGTAATTTGTTTATCCGCGAAATGTTTTTTTTTTTTTTATCCGCGGAAACTCTCTTTATCCCAGGTAATTTGTTTATCCGCGAAATGTTTTTTTTTTTTTTAATCCGCGGAAACTCTCTTTATCCGAGGTAATTTGTTTATCCGCGAAATGTTTTTTTTTATCCGCGGAAACTTTTTTTTATCCGCGGAAACTTTTTTTTATCCGCGAAATTTGAACATTAAATGTATAAGCTGCAAAGACATTTGAAAATAAAAGCAGGATATTACAACCTCAAAAGCCCAATACGAAAAGCCTCTCTGTATCTTAAGAGAAAGAAAGGGAAACGCAAATAATCAAATAAAAAAATAGATAAACAAGGAAACAATTCTCATATTAACCAATTAAGCAAAAACTCTAAATATTTTCTCATGACGTAATGATAAGAAAGAGAGAGAGAGAGAGAGAGAGAGAGAGAGAGAGAGAGAGTGTGTGTACAGCCTTGATTTTAGCATTTTAAAAAAAAATTCCAGCTTACAGGAATTATGAACACACTTTCCAAACAAAGAATAAATTATGAAAGCATCCATGACAAAACGTATGTGAGAGAGAGAGAGAGAGAGAGAGAGAGAGAGAGAGAGCTGAATATAGCTGGGATTTAGCATTTCAAAATTCAAACTTACGGAAATCTTAGCAAAAATTCTCACTACTTGCTCATGACGTAATCACGAGAGAGAGAGAGAGAGAGAGAGAGAGAGAGAGAGCTGGGAATTAGCATTTCAAAAAATTTCAACTTAGGGAAATCTTAGCAAAAATTCTCACTACTTCCTCATGACGTAGTAACGAGAGAGAGAGAGAGAGAGAGAGAGAGAGAGAGAGAGAATAAAGCATTTGTAAAACATCCAAACTTACGGAAATCTTAGCAAAAATTCTCAGTACTTGCTCATGACGTAATCACGAGAGAGAGAGAGAGAGAGAGAGAGAGAGAGAGAGCCTGAATAAAGCATTTCAAAAACATTCCAACTTACGGAAATCTCAGCAAAAATCTTCAGTACTTACTCATGACGCAATCAAGAGAGAGAGAGAGAGAGAGAGAGAGAGAGAGAGAGGCTGAATATAGCTAGAACTTAGCATTAAGAATATATCAAACTTATTTAAATTAGGGAAAGGCTGAAAACAGCAAGAATTCACCCTCTCAAAATAAATCCCATCTGACTGAAACTATGAAAAAACTTTCCACCCAAAGAAAATAAAACCATGGACACACATCCTTGAGAGCATTTGACAGCGAGTAACAACCCCCCCCCCCCCCCACACACACACACACAAACACACCCCACAAACCTGTAATCCCACGCCAATCAACCCCAAAGGTTCAACAGGTGTGGAAAAAGGTAAAAAAAAAATGTGTTTGCATCACAAGGGAGGGAAATAGCGAGGACAATTTTGCAAGCGACTATTACGGAACCATAACAAGGCTCCAAATTACAGGTGTGCTAATGTTATAATCGACAGAGGAGTTGGACAGGTTACTTTGATAAGTTTTTTTTTTTTTTTTTTTTTTTTTTTTGACAAGTTAATGGTGCTGGACAGGATTGTGGATGGGTTAATGTATGTTTAAAAGGATGTGTGAAAAGATGGAACAAATACAAAATAGGAATGCTGGTAAATAGAGATATTGTGTAGAAGAATGTTTAAAGATACAGTAAATACAAAATAGAAGTATATGGTAAATAAAATTGATTATATATAAATATAATATTTATATGTATATATATATACATATGAATATATAAATACTATATATAAGTATATATATAATATTTATATATTTATATGTATATATAAATATATAGATATTATATATATATATATATATATATATATTTAGATTTTTATATGTATATATATATATAATATATATATATATATATATATATAAAGCTGAATCACTTGGCATGAAGAAAAATCCCACGGACTGTACCAACTCTCTCTCTCTCTCTCTCTCTCTCTCTCTCTCTCTCTCCACGACGCGTTTAAGAATTCAGATCCTACGAAGTCCTGACAGCACCGAATTCTCAAAGACTTTCCTTTCGCCCAAAAGGACGCTGATGGTCTTGTTCACACGGAATAATAACATGATCACCGAGGTACTTGAACATTCTCTGCAATGATGTGATTCTTCAACGATCTGAGCTCATTGCAATGTTGTAAACAACGAGGAAGTTGTGGATAATGCAGTGAATTAATGGCCCGTTCCAACGAGTATGTATTTTCATGATCTGCGAGCAATTTCGTACTGTCAGCAGTGAGATAGGTCAGGGCAGCTTAAACCCTTGGCTCAATATTGAAGTAATGGCCCGTTCCAACGAGTATTCACTCTCATGGTGTGTGTGCCATTGTCTACTTTCAGCTATGATAATGGTCAAGACAACTCAAACCCTTGGAGGTTTAAAGATTTTAAAGGCCGCTCATGAATGGCAAAGGCAAAGGACAGTGAGACTGCCCTACCAAGCAGGACAATGCCCTAGAGACTGACCATATATACCATATAATCAGTGCCTATGCCCCCTCTCTCCACCCAAGCTAGGACAAAGGAAGGCCAGGCAGTGGCTGCTGATGACTCAACAGATATATATATATATATATATGTGTGTGTGTGTGTGTGTGTGTGTGTGTAGGGAAGATTGTTTATTCTAAAGGATAAGAACAAGAAAGACAGATATTCCCTTTCCCTCAGAGGAAAAATATAAGCTATTTGATATATATCAATAATTTGAGGGATAATATCTTAATGCACAGCCGTTGTTGATGATCTTAAGATATTTCATAAACATTATTCATTACTACTCATAGAGCTTATTTATTTCCTTTCCTCGCTGGGCTATTTTCCCCTGTTGGAGCCATTGGCCTTATAGCATCGCTGCGAGTTTGAACTTCTGAAGTTCCACCGATTCAACTGCCCGATAAGGAAGATCATTCCGCAATCTGATCACAACTGGAATTAAACTTTTTGGGTTGTGGTGGCCTGTTGGTAACGTCTTTGCCTGGTGATTGCCAGACTGGGGTTAGAGTCCCGCTCAAATTCGTTAGTTTCTTCGGTCGAGGCAACCTCACCATCCTTGTGAGCTAAGGATGGGGGTTCTGTGGGAGCTTAAAGGTTTATCTGCTAAGGCATCAGTAGCCATTGCCTGGCGCTCCCTAGCCCTAGGGCGTGGAAGACCATGGTATAGAGGCTATGGCACTACCCAAGACTAGAGAACAATGATTTGATTTTGGAGGTTCCTTCTCCTAGAAGAGCTGCTTACCATAGCTAGAGTCTCTTCTACCCTCACCAAGAGGAAAGTAACCACTGAATACTTACAGTGCAGTAGTTATCTCCTTGAGAGAAGAAGAATTGTTTGGTAACCTCAGTGTTGTCAGGTGTATGAGGACAGAAGAGAATATATAAAGAATAGACCAGACTATTCGGTGTATATGTAGGCAAAGGGAAAATGAACAGTAACCAGAGAGAAGGGTCCAATGCAGTACTGTCTGGTCAGTCAAAGGTCCCCATAAATCTCTACCGGTAGTATCCCAACGGGTGGCTGGTGCCCTGGCTAACCTACTACCTACTACAATGACCTTAACCTCTGGCTAAGCTAAAACCCTAATTGTAAAAGCAAGGTGCTATAAACCCTAGGGCCCCAAAAGAGAAAAAATAACCTAATGAGCAAAGGCAACATAAGAAGAGAGATTTACTCGGAAAGTCACTTGTGAAAATAATCATTGACTGAAAGAGGCTTAATCAAATGACTCTTTCAACTACAAAGGGATTAACGGGATGAGATTGATTGATTTGATTGATTAAATGATATAACATTGTATAAAAGTATTATTACCATATGTGGTCTTGGATTTCTGATATAAGATCTTAATGACTTGAGAAATAGTATCGGATAATTTTTTTTTTGAGAGAGTTGTGATACATAACGCTTTAATAAGGTTAATTAAATATTATATAAGACAAAAATAATGTATAATCAAGTGTGTGTGTATATATATATATATATATATATATAAACACACTTAATCATAAAAATATCATCTCCTTTGAGTGTGAATTATGATCAATATTAGTTCGTGTAGATCAAATGAATTATTTAACAATTATTATCGATATCAAATCTAGTTCATTTAAATAAAATAGCTTAAATAAGATTTACATAAAAAAGTATGCAGTAAATATCTAATGTAAAATGTATACACTAATGATTAAATGATTGCACATACAAATAATATATATATATATATATATATGTGTGTGTGTGTGTGTGTGTGTGTGTGTGTGTTATTCACTATGACCCACATTTAGCAAAATAGCCCTCCACCAATTGTATGTTTTAGGACACTCCTCCAGACCGTAGCTAAACGCTGTATAACCACATTCCCAGCTCACACGAAGACAGACAGACACACAGACAAATAGACATACAGACAGACAGACGGACAAAACCAGCTAACCGCCCAGAAGTCAAGATAATGAAGAGGTTCGCCAACATCTGAGCCCCCGGGGCTAATGGCTCATTATGTCCGTCCGAGTTGAAGTAACTGTTTTTAGTCCTTTGCATACTGAGGTTGAACATAGCCTTGTATGGAAGGGGGGGGAATATATTAGATAAACTCGTGTTCTTGTTGAACGGGCCACAACTGTTTTCTGTCCACTTAGATATGGGACACTGAACGAAGCTATAGCTAATGATTTAGTATGCAACTGTTTTCTGCCCACTTAGATATGGGACACTGAACGAGGCTTTAGCTAATGCTTGTTTCGTAAGCAACTTTTTTCTGCCCACTGAGAAATAAAGCAACGAACGAGGCTTTGGCTAATGCTTGTTTCGTAAGCAACTTTTTTCTGTCCACTGAGATATGGGATACTGAACAAGGCTTTATCTAATGCTGGTTTCATACACAACTGTTTTCTGCCCACGGAGATAAAGAACACTGAACGAGGCTTCAGTTAATGCTTGTTTTGTATGCAACCGTTTTCTACCCACTGAGAAATGAGACACTGAACGATTCTATAGCTGAAGATTTCGTATGCAACTCTTTTCTGCCCGCTGAGATAAAGAACACTGAACGAAGCTTTAGCAGGTAAACGTTTCGTACACAACTGTTTTCTGCCAACTGAAAAACCAGAAACTGAACGAAGCTTTACCAGATACGAGTTTCGTAACAAAACATCCAATTTGGAAAACAGGCCGAGTTCCTGAAGCCTCGGCAAGCGCTCGTCACAAAAGCTTACTCATGTAACCAGACTTCCGACCAGGCCCCCTAAATTTCCGCCTCTTAAAAGGGGTCGGAGGTCAGACCAATTAAGAGTAAGAAAACAAAAGACGTTCAATATGCTCCAAGGTTAACCACGAGATTAATGATCTTGTGAGTAACTTTATTAGGTTTGTGTGAGCATATTTCGTCATAGCTAAAGATAATTAGCATTATTACAATTATCTTTATTTATATAGTGTATCATATCATTGGTGTCAAGCTCAAACTGCACAATATTGCCTAGAATATTTTCAAAACACAATTGAAATAGGGAAAAATATAGATATAGATGAACAGGCAATTAGAGAGAGAGAGAGAGAGAGAGAGAGAGAGAGAGAGAGAGAGAGAGAGAGAGAGAGAGAGAGAGAGAGAGAGAGAATCATCTCACAAGGCCTTTCACGCCTTTACTGTATTACAGAACATACTTATACTGGCATTTCCGGTTGCTTCAGCCTACATATATAACACGCCCTTCGTCTCTGCCTTATATAGGCCTCTATATATATATATATATATATATATATATATATATATATATATATATATATATATATATATATGTATATATACATATATATATATATATATATATATATATATATATATATATATATATATATATATATATATATATATATATATACATATATAGCCTATATGTATATATATATATATATATATATATATATATATATATATATATATATATATATATATATATATATACATATATATATATGTATATATATATGCATGTGTGTGTTAAAAAAAAACCATAAAAATAAAATGAATAAACATATTCCGGCAATAAACCTTAGGCCTCATCTCTCAAGAGGGCCGAAATATAAATTAATTTTATTCAATTACTTTTATGGTTTTTAAGAAACATTTTAACCTGTTAGAATACTTATTATATATCAATTACAGTTACAAGTACTTGACAGACAAGAGTTTCAAACCTCACGCCCTCGGGCTCTGAACCCAACTCAAAAGTCAACAGTAATTGGGCGTAGGTGTTCATTAAAATGGGCGTGAGTGTAAAGTTCATTGGCTGTCAAGCTAATAGCTATTTTAGTTAAACAATAAATAGGAATAATAATGATAATAATAATAATAATAAAAATAATAATAATAATAATAATAATACTAATTATAATAATACAATGAAGACTTTGAATATTGATAGTTAATAGGGAGTCTTGTGGAATTCAACTTAATAGGAAAAGGTCTTTTAAAATGAAATCTAACCAAATGACCGGTTTAATGTCATGGAAATTAACACGGATTAACAATAAAAGTTTTAACCAGAGAATAATAAATTATATGATGCGTCTAGCATAATCAAAATTAACATTATAAAAGGTCTTCTGAAATATATATATATATATATATATATATATATATATATATATATATATATATATATATATATATATAAACCTAATCGGGTGGCCCTAGAAAACTAACAACACAAGTCCCCGTCACATTCATCCTTCAACTATTGAACAGTGAATACAATAAAACATCCAAAACATGATATAATATATATATATATATATATATATTATATATATATATATATATATATATATATATATATATATATATATATATATATATTAATCAAAAACTGATGACCAACGGCAAAGCCTTATCCCTGCATCAGCTATATATTTCCCGGTAAAAATGTCATAAAATAAACGGACGAATAAAAATATATACGTAATCCATTTGACGGGGGGAATAGGCTGACATATGCAATTATCAAAATATATCGAGCTATGCTACATTTTAAAAATTAATATTACTTTCACTATGAAAATTATTTACAGCGCTTTGATGAAATTTTATTTTTTAGGAAGTTAAGATATACATTTTTAAGACTAAGTTGTTTTGTTTAAATTCAAAAAGGCGATGTTGTTTACCCATGAAAAGGGTGGCACGTGAGAAAAACATGAGAATGTCACTGACCCTTTCACATTAAACATTATACCACTTTCATGAAATTTTAGTTTTAGGAAGTTAAGATTTACATTCTCAAGACTAAGTTGTTTTGTTTACATTCTTCAAGGCAAAGTTGTTTACCTAACAAATGGGTGGCGCCGGAAAAAAACATGAGAATGTTACTGCCCCTTTTACATTAAAACATTATGCCACTTTCATGAAATTTTATTTCTAGGAAGCTTGGATTTGCGTTCTTAAGACTATATTGTTTTGTTTACATTCTTCAAGGCAAAGTTGTTTACCTAACAAATGGGTGGCGCCGCGAAAAAACATGAGAATGTTACTGTCCCTTTCACATTAAACATTATACCCCTTTCATGAAATATTCTCTTTAGGAAGATTGGCTTTACATTCTTAAGAATAAATTGTTTTGTTTACATTCCTCAAGGCGAAGTTGTTTATCTAAGATTAGGGTGGCATGTGGGAAAAACATGAGAATGTTACGGCACCTTTCACATTAAACATTCAGATGATTTAACGCTACTAAATGTTAGCAATGTTGTTACTTATAAAATATTATGAATTTTTAAGTGAAATCTATTACATTTTTATCTAAATTATTTTCACAAATATAACATATTCTTATTGATATTTTATGACTCAAATAATAAAAAATATAAGCTGCTGTCTATCATTATCATAAATTTTTAAAACAATAACATATTGTTATTATTATTACATGCTAAGCTACAACCCTAGTAGGAAAAGAAAGATACTATAAGCCCGATGGCTCCACCAAGGAATAAATAGCCCATTGAGGAAATAATACAAGAAAATAAACTATGTGAGAAGTAATGAACAATTAAAATAAAATATTTCAAGAACAGTAACAAAATTAAAACAGATCTTTCATATATATCTTCTTGAGAGAGGCCAGTGGTCCAGACTAAGCACAAGGAGAAAATAGCCCAGTGAGGAAATGAAACAAGAAAATAAACTATGTGAGAAGTAATGAACAATTAAAATAAAACCTATCAAGAACAGTAACACCATTAAAACAGATCTTTCATATATATCTTCTTGAGAGAGGCCAGTGGTCCAGACTAAGCCACTTATACAACACCCCCCCCCCCAACCCCTCTTTGAGGTCAAACCTACAAACCCTCTTTTAGTAGATTAAAGAATACGAAAATGAATCTCCCCTTTTTTTCAGAAAGCTTTTAGGACTTGTCCCCTAATTTCCACAAAAACGGCAATGAAGATTAATCCACTTTTTTCTGGCTAGAATTATGAAGATTAATCCGATGTTCAAGGGAACAATTGGGAAGATAAATCTCCCCTTCAAAAAATCACGAATTAAAAGGATTAATCTCCCTTTCAATGCAAGAAGATGAATCTCCCATTCAATTAATCGCGAATTATGAAGATTAGTCTCCCCTTCCAAGCAAGAATTGTGAAAAATAATCTCCCCTTCAATGCAAAAACTGTGAAGATTAATCTCCCCTTATATGAAAGAATTTTGAAGATTGATCTCTCCTTATATGATAGAATTATGAAGATTAATCTCCCCTTCAATGCAAGAATTATGAAGATAAATCTCCCCTTCAATAGAACATGAATTATGAGGATTAATCTCCCGTTCAATGCAAGAATTATGAAGATAAATCTCCCCTTCAATAGAACATGAATTATGAGGGTTAATCTCCCCTTCAATGCAAGAATTATGAGGATTAATCTCCCCTTCAATGCAAGAATTATGAAGATAAATCTCCCCTTCAATAGAACATGAATTATGAGGGTTAATCTCCCCTTCAATGCAAGAATTATGAGGATTAATCTCCCCTTCAATGCAAGAATTATGAAGATAAATCTCCCCTTCAATAGAACATGAATTATGAGGATTAATCTCCCCTTCAATGCAAGAATTATGAAGATAAATCTCCCCTTCAATAGAACATGAATTATGAGGATTAATCTCCCCTTCAATAGAACATGAATTATGAGGATTAATCTCCCTTTCAATGCAAGAATTATGAAGATAAATCTCTCCTTCAATAGAACATGAATTATGAGGATTAATCTCCCCTTCAATGCAAGAATTATGAAGATTAATCTCCCCTTCAATGCAAGAATTATGAAGATTAATCTCCCCTTCAGTGCAAGAATTATGAAGATTAATCTCCCCTTCAATGCAAGAATTATGAAGATACATCTCCCCTTCAATAGAACATGAATTATGAGGATTAATCTCCCCTTCAATAGAACATGAATTATGAGGATTAATCTCCCTTTCAATGCAAGAATTATGAAGATAAATCTCTCCTTCAATAGAACATGAATTATGAGGATTAATCTCCCCTTCAATGCAAGAATTATGAAGATTAATCTCCCCTTCAATGCAAGAATTATGAAGATGAATCTCCCCTTCAGTGCAAGAATTATGAAGATTAATCTCCCCTTCAATGCAAGAATTATGAAGATTAATGTCCCCTTCAATGGAGGAATTATGAAGATAAATCTCCCGTCGATGGAGGAATTATAAAGATAAATCTCCTTTTCAATAAATAAATCAAGAATTATGGGGATTAATCTCCCCTTCAATGCAAGAGGTAAATCCCCCCTTCAATAAATCACAACTTATGAGGATTAATCTCCTCGTCTCCAGCTAAAATTATGAAGATTAATCTCCCCTTCTATAACAAAAAATATGAAGATTAATCTCCCCTACTTCATACAGGAATTATAAATATTATCCACTCACATGAACTTTATAATGATCAGAAACCTTAGAAACATGTAAGAAATCTTTTTAAAAAATAAAATATATATATAAAAAACATTAATAAAAAGTTATTCAAAATAGAGATGCAAAAAGGAGGAAACAGTCAGCGTCTTCCAAGGTCAGAGGTCACGTTAAGGGAAATGACAAGCCGCAAAGTCAGTGGGCCTAAGTCTACTACTAGGCCTAAGGAAACTCAAGTCTGGATTACGTAAATATTTATTTCATTTCCTTATTTCCTTTCCTCACTGGGCTAGTTTTCCCTGTTGGTGCCCTTGGGCTTATAGCCATTAGCTTTTCCAACTAGGGTTGTAGCTTAGCTAGTAGTAATAATAATAATAATAATAAGTCTATACACACACACACACACACACACACACACACACACATATATATATATATATATATATATATATATATATATATATATATATATATATATATATATATATATATATATATATAATGTGTGTGTGTATAAAAGTATGCGCATCCGTCAAAAATGACGGATATATATTTAAATAGATGTGCACACACACACACAAACACAGAGATTTAACTACTCTCACCTCCCCCCACTTTTCCTAACTATAACCCCTCTCACCAAGGTATGACGGCTCCCTCTTCACCCTACCCGAGGGACGGGAACAGACTGAGTTTGGCTATGCCGCTTAGCGTGATAGGAAAGAAATATATATACTTATATATAGCTAGACACTTGTTCTTTATTATATAGGGTAGATATATATGTGTGCGTGTGTATAACTTACAGGGAAACGTGATGCTCATATGATATATATATATATATATATATATATATATATATATATATATATATATATATATATATATATATATATATATATATATATATATACATACAAACACATGTATATATATATGTGTGTGTATGTATAAATCTATATATATATATATATATATATATATATATATATATATATATATATGTGTGTGTGTGTGTGTGTGTGTGTGTGTATATATAAATCTATATACGTATATATATATATATATATATATATATATATATATATATATATATATATATATATATATATACAAAAAATCTAAATCTAATATACAATATACCCCATTAAAAAAAACTCCAAAAAATAAACCCCTTTACACAAAAAAACTCATTTTTACTACACAATACAATACATTCAACAAAATTCCAATACAGCTAGTCCCGAGATCAACTTCGCCCACCAGTGAATCATAAGTAATGAATGAGAAGTTGTAGAGCCGTAGCAAAATCCTCTGTCGGATCTATTAAGCTAAGTGGAGAAAGTTATTTCGGTATGGGGTAAGCAAGATGAAATAAGGAGCTTGAAAATGAGTAACGCAGGCTATGGGGAAAATGTTCGTGGAAACTACAGGGAAATGGGTAATGTGTTGTTATAGCGGGCGTGGTATATAAGAGCATATAAAATTATATAAACATGTGTGTATATATATATATATATATATATATATATATATATATATATATATATATATATATATATACAGTGACGGTTATAATATGGTACATATAGGCCCATGGGCCTATGGCTAAATTATATACATAGTGCTACAGATTACTATGTCATTTAAAACCTATAAAAAATATAGGCCTATACACACACTGACAGTTATTATATGGTACATATAAGCCTATGGGCCGATGAAAAAATTATTTATATAATACTACATATAACTATGTCATCTAAAATAGATAAAAACTGCATAATGATATAATCATATGGAAAATTATAGAGAGAGAGAGAGAGAGAGAGAGAGAGAGAGAGAGAGAGAGAGAGAGAGAGAGAGAAGAGTTTTAAAAAAAGGGATTACTTTGACTCACCGAAATGTTTATTCGTCCATCCTTCGAAAAAGATTTTTCCACCTTCTTGAGGACCACCCCCCTGAGAGGGAGAGGGAGAGGGAGTGAGAGGAGGGCTTAAGGAAACGTCAACAGCTGGTGGCGTTCCCTAGACGGGGCTTCTTCCTCCTCCTGCTATTTGGCAAAGTCGCCTCTCCCGTCTGTCGTAAAATGTTTACTTGTGTCTAAACACAAACTCCTTTCTCATTTTCCAAATATTCCCTCAAGTTTGATTCTCTTTTCACTCACTTCTCACACATAAATATATCTTTATTCTCACTTTTTATTAATCATTCGAGATACCACTTATCACTTTTCGCCTCTTCTTCCTTGTTCGTAATTCTTCTTATCACTTACGCTTCTCATCTTCGTTTTATTCTCTCTTTATCTCTCATTTCTTATTCATTTTGCGTCTTTCCGTGATCTTCGGTTATAGACCTTTAAGGGTAACATCATGAAGTTAATTTAAAGTCTAAAATTCTATATTAAATCATTGTTATATCAGTTTGGCTTCATAACACATTTTCATAGACCTATTTTAAGACTATACACATTATCAAATAATTTTGTCTTTACTGTAAATTTCCATAGACCTATTTTAAGGCTATTAACGATATCATATAATTTTGCTTTATTGCAAATTTTCATAGACCTATTTTAAAACTATGCACATTATCAAAATAATTTTGCTTTATTGTAAATTTTCATAGACCTATTTTAAAGCTATTTACGATATCAAATAATTTTGCTTTATTGCAAATTTTCATAGACCTATTCTAAGACTTTACAATATCAAATACTTTAGTTTTATTGCAAATTTCTAAAATATTCAAAGACCATTCACAACTACAATGGCTAAATATTATCGTTGATACATATGTCTATTCATCCAAAGCATACTAACAAGTTATTTTAGTGTGTAAACACATACGTAGGCCTATACACATACAAAAATTAATCAGTTCTTAAATACAGATATTATACATACGTATACATTCAACGCTCATCATCAGTACTTATACATATACACACAACACAAAAATATGCACTACACTTAGACATATATACACCTAATTGATTAAGTATGACTTCTGTATTAGAATATTTTCACTGTCTATTCCCTTCTGATACATTCTTGTGTATATATATATATATATATATATATATATATATATATATATATATATATATATATATATATATATATATATATTATTATATATATATATATATATATATATATATATATATATATATATATATATATATATAATGTATCTATATGTCTTTAATCATCCATAGAATTTAGTTTCAAATCTTTATACCATTAACATAATCCAAACACACCTAGACGACTTAACTCTCGATATAATCTCATATAATTAATTTAATTATCTATATCAACTGGGTAATGTGATTTCCTACTATTTAAACATAGATATTTGACTGCCATTAACAAACGATAACATTTGATAGGCCTACAGCCATTGACTGTTAAAGCATGAGCCTATCTTTGGCGTTTAAAAATTGGTAATGAAACAAAATTTGGAATTTTATGAGTACAATAAAAAGAGTACATGATACCTATACGCCGATTTAACGCTGGAATTAATAATATATTACTAATGCCATTAACAAACCATAACATTTGATAGGCCTATTGGCATTGATTATTAAATCTCAGGCCTATTTACTCCTTTACATGACACTTTGACGCTTAGAAACGGGTGATATATATATATATATATATATATATATATATATATATATATATATATATATATATATATATATATATATATATATATATATATATATCATTCTACGATGAAAATAAAAGAGTTCACGATACTTATAAGGTAAATTTAACGCTTAAATTAACAATATATTACTATCATTAACAACCCATCGATAGGGCTATAGTCACAGACAGTTAAATCATAAGCCTATCTTTGACGGTTAGAAATTGGTGATATAACAAAAAATTGTTATTTTAGGAGTACAATAATTATACGCTGAATGTAACGCTTAAATTAACAATATATTATTGTTATTGACAAACAATTACATTTGTTAGGCCTATAGGCATTGGCTGTTAAATCACAGGCCTTTCTTTGACATCTAGAAATTGATAATATAAGAAAATTTTGAATTATAAAAGTATAATAAAAGTTTACACGATAAATTTAACGCCTAAATTAACAATATATCCCATTGTGTGGCCGTGTTAATACGATTCAAAAAAATGGCGGGAAATTCTAAGTTTGGGATAAGTTAAATATACAGTTTGTAATTAACAGGGATGAAAATTAATAATTTTTAATCACTGATGATCATTTGAATTAAATGTTCTTTCTTAAAATGATAAATATAATTATTATAATTCATTTACCTTTCGTAAGTGAGAGTAATTTATCGATAAGATTAGACCTAGTGCTTTAAGCGGAAGTAGGCCTATAAAGTGATTTATGATTAATAAAATCAAATTACGTTAATTAATCGTATATAAGTTATTTCGTAACTTACTGTATTTTGGTAAGTTACGAAAATAAAACAAAATACATTTTGTAATTAACAGCAAATACAACCGGGATATAATTACATAATTACCATTTAATTGATATTAAAATATGAAATATTCTAGAATTGAAAAAAATTAAATCAAAAATAATATATTCTGTATTACAACGGTTAAGTTAAATTTAAGTTTTGAAAGTTAAAAATTTAAATTTCCAAAATACAAAAGTTTTAAATAACGGAAAAGTAAAATATCGTGT
Organism: Palaemon carinicauda; assembly: GCF_036898095.1. NCBI lineage: Eukaryota > Metazoa > Arthropoda > Malacostraca > Decapoda > Palaemonidae > Palaemon > Palaemon carinicauda. The sequence continues at coordinate 117,604,738 of NC_090744.1, read as the reverse complement.
TCAGTCATATAATGAATTATACAGAAAAAAACAGAAAATTAATAAATTAAATAAACAATAGAAAGTAAACAAACAATAGAAATGACATAAAACACAAAACAAAATAAACGAATTAGTAGGCCTACGTAAAAAAAACAATCACTTTTCAAAATCACATCACTATTTTCCCTCCAACTCACTCTTCCAATAAAAAAACTATTCCAGACGTTTTAAATTAAAATAGCGTCCATATTTTAACCTCTATTTTAATAGAGAAAAAGTTTTTTAAAAAAATCAAACTTGAATAGAGTCGACGTCCTTACACCACCTCGTAAGCAGCGAGTGCCAGGCTAGAGCGACAGACCTTCTCATCACCGCGGTCAACTGAGCACTGACTGATTCTCGTATTGGTGACTCCGGTATAGTGGTTTGGGGGCAGGGTTGCCAGGTTTTCTAAATGAGAAAAGGTCAATTTCTAATCAACAGAAGCTTTAAAAGGTCAACCCATTAATAGAAAAAGGTCAAAAATATAGTATTTAAGGCTCGGTTTTTTTCATATTACTAAAGGCCAACCTATTTAAATACAAAAGGTCAAATTTGAGTTTTTTTTGGCCGGAAAAAAGGCCAAACTGGCAACCCTGTTTGGGGGCAGTGTTGCCAAGGTTTCGTGAATGAGAAAAGGCCAAGTTCTAATCAACAGGAGCTTTAAAAAAGCCAACCTATTATTAGAAAAAAGGCCAAATATATAATATTTAAGACCAGCCTTTTTTTTATATTACTAAAGGCCAATCAACTTTAAAAAAAGGACATATTTGAGTTTTTTTTGGGCCTGAAAATGCCATACTGGCAACACTGGTTTGGGGATGCACTTGCAACCGTTTTGGTCGGTTAGTTACGTTTGTTGAGGGTAGATATTTTTGAAAAAAAAAATTATTTTCATTTTAATTCAGGAAACTACAACAAAAATGTATGATAGATAGATATAGAGATACATTCTTTATAAATTTATCATAATGATTATATATCATATACGTAACATTCATATCTAGGTAGTCAAAAAATACCATTTATATGGATGGTACTAACGATAGAATTTGATTTTCCATTTAAGATTATGCTATAACGAAAATGTAAGATAAACAGATAGATAGATAGACAGGTAAATACATTCTGTATAAATTCATCATATTAATCATGATTATATAAGTAACCTCCTTATCTAAGTTAGTTACCAAAAACCCCGTTTATATGGATGCTACTGTAACACACCGCACAGCGCTTGGCTAACTACAATTACGTTTTGTAATTGGCGGTGTATAATTACCATAATGAAATTGACATTTAAGAATCGTTTTGACATAGTAGATATTATCGTTGGAACGGAGGGTAATTTTACGGTGGGTAAATCAATAGCACATAAAAAAAAATGAGTTTATCCACTGGAAGATTCTGATTGCAAAATTTCGAGAGCTTTCGAAATGAAAAACTATTGTAAATAGTGTTTATGTTTTCAAATCAAACCATTTAATGGATAAATTATTTACCCAGATGATGGAAAATAACTATATATTTGCTTGCATCTTTCTTATTGTTAATAATACCATGACGAGAATATTATTAACCAGCATAGCCAATATGATACTTCAAGACCACACAAGTGACTTTGCTTTCCTTCACTTTCATTGGGCTTGTTTCCTCGCTTCTGATTGGCTATTAACGATGACGTAATTAATCATTTTTATGACGTCATAACGACGTCACGCATTTGGAGGAAGGTGATTGGCTGGATATTAGATGCGCTTGAAACGGAGTAGACTTTAAGCCATGTGAGTGTTTGGTCGCGGTTTGTCTAAATTCCCGTCTATTAGACATTCGTTTGGTCTATAACCATCAAGGTTTTGTGTATATAATAGTAATGGAATAAGGGAATTAGCAATAACCGGTAAGGAAAGACAGGAGAAGAAATAATGAAGGATATACTTAGCTCTTCGATTAGCCTACCAACCAGATGCCGATGACGTCACTAATGGCGGATGACTTAATGGCAGTACAAATGATAGTGATCTTCAATGCCGATATCTTCTTGCCATGATAGTGATACCTGCAGTGACGGTGATAATGAGGATGATGAGAGAACAGGCAATGCGGTGAGTACAATCTAGAATAATTATCACGTGTATGTAATTACGTGAATATAATTCATGAATATGTATAATTAACAGCCATTTTGGGTTAAATGAATTATATGTTTGTTAATTACATTAAAATAAGCTTCTGTTTATGGAGTTCATTTCATGCACGAATGTATGACGTGCATTGGGGAAAGCACGGCGTCGTGCTAAAGCACGACAAACGATTAACAGGCCTCTTTCTGCATGACTGGTTATCCAGGTTTGAGAATTCCCCGGTTTGCCAGGATTGTGAGAGAGAGAGAGAGAGAGAGAGAGAGAGAGAGAGAATTTAACTCTTTGGATTTCCAGTAAGTTGTATAACAATATATTAACATCAGGCTCTCTCTCTCTCTCTCTCTCTCTCTCTCTCTCTCAACAGTTTTTTCAATATATTAATCTCAGGCATTCTCTCTCTCTCTCTCTCTCTCTCTCTCTCTCTCTCAACAGTTTTTACAATATATTAATCTCAGGCATTCTCTCTCTCTCTCTCTCTCTCTCTCTCTCTCTCTCAACAGTTTTTACAATATATTAATCTCAGGCATTCTCTCTCTCTCTCTCTCTCTCTCTCTCTCTCTCTCTCAACAATTTTTACAATATACTAACATCAGGTCTCTCTCTCTCTCTCTCTCTCTCTCTCTCTCTCTCTCTCTCAACAATTTTTACAATATACTAACGTCAGGTCTCTCTCTCTCTCTCTCTCTCTCTCTCTCTCTCTCTCTACAATTTTTACAATATATTAACATTAGGAGTTCTCTCTCTCTCTCACTTTAGAATCACTTGCATTATTCTCTTAAATAGGCCGACGGGGAAGGCAATTCCGTCTTTTCGAAGCTAGTCCACTGTAGGACAAAGGCTTCAGACGTGTCCTTCCATTCCCGTTTGTTTATGGTCTTTCTATGCCAGTTCAAACCCGATAACTTTCTTAGTTCGTCAATCCATCGTCTTCTCTTCCTTCCCCTGCTTCGTTTGCTATATCTAGGGACACATTTATATTATATATAGTTATGATAAAGATATAATGATTTTGAATGAGGTTAGATCATAATTTTAATAAGGAATAATGAGTTGATTAATATATAGGCCTATTATGTCTAATGTTTATATAGATATTAATGTCTTAACTGGTATTATGTAATATTCTTATAAACTGGAAAATGTTAGAGAGAGAGAGAGAGAGAGAGAGAGAGAGAGAGAGAGATGAATAAGTGTCACTCATAATTCGTCTATTGAAGGCTGGTCAACTTGCTCGCTAATCTAAGCGCAACTTTCACTTCACTAAGAAGCCTAGATTCAGAGAGAGAGAGAGAGAGAGAGAGAGAGAGAGAATCTTCTTTCAAACGTTATGCTATGACCTCCAACTCTCCCTCCCTCTCCCCCCCCTCTCCCAGAAATAGAGAGAGCATTATAGGGTGTTCATATTACCAGACCGTAACTTTGATAAGAAGCTCGGTCTAGGCCAATAGCCATCTCTCTTAGCGAGGACCTTCCGCCCATACGATCCTACATCTTAGAAGTTTCCTGTCCATTAGAACATCCTAGAGGATGGAAAATAGGATTTAGAAAGGGAAGAAAGGAATTAGGAGAGAGAGAGAGAGAGAGAGAGAGAGAGAGAGAGAGAGGTTGGTTTTGGGCTAAATCCAGCTCCATTGGTGTGAGTCACATGGACATTGGTTGGCTATCCATGTTAAAGATGTATATACATACACACACAGTAGTCTAGGAATGAATGATTTATTCATTCCTAGACTAGGACCGAATCACGGGCTTAATAAACGTGGGGTGAGTACTGTACCATCTAGTTCATAGGGCTGATTGCATATGTTATCATCATCATCAGCCGTTAGGTTCACTGCAGTTAAAGGATATAGCAGTAGCGGTCTCTCTCTCTCTCTCTCTCTCTCTCTCTCTCTCTCTCTCTCTCTCTCTTTTAAAGGCTTCTCCCAAAAGTAAAAGCCTGGAAAAATCTGTTTATAAATTCAGATTCTCTTTGAAGGTCCCCAAAACGTGAATATTAATCCTGTCTTTTATCTGTAAATAATAGACTAGACAAAGACTTGTCAGGGTTTGATTCTGGCGTGTGTGTTTTAAATAGATAGATAGATAAATGCTGTAGATAGATAGATAGTTAGATAGATAGGGGAAGAACGAATAAATAAAAGAAAGGCGAGACAAACAACAATATAGCCACCGTAACAAGAGCTGAATCAAGATGGCCGATTCTCTAGGCGAAGCTTTTGCACAGAGCCTTTTCTCAGTCACAATTATTTCCCTTTTCATTGTTGCTTTGCACTTTGCAATCAGTGTAATGCAAAGAGAAATGCCGGTTCTTTGTTCATAGCTTTCGGTTTTGTCAAAGCGTAATTGACCGGCGCATCCCTTCTCGTGGTTTAGATATGAATGAAAGACAAATCGAGGTTCAATGATAATTGTAGGTTTTTGTAGAATAGATACAATCATTTTGAGAAACAGTAGGCCTATCATTTTGGAAAGATACATACATACATATACCAAGGCATTTCCCCCAATTTTGGGGGGTAGCCGACATCAACAAATGAAACAAAAAAAAAAGGGACCTTTCCTCTCTACGTTCCTCCCAGCCTAACAAGGGACTCAACCGAGTTCAGCTTGTACTGCTAGGGAAGATAACAGATACTATTTAATCTAGAAAATATACTAGTTTTAAGAGCTGTTTATCATATTGTTTATGCTTCAGCTGTCAAAGAATAATTTGAGCATTAAAGAAACATTTTTTTTGGTGCTGTATTTCACCTTATTAATAATGAGGCCCTTGTTTTCAAACTCAAACAGTTGGGAGTGGGTGGGTCCTTTTCTTAGCATTTTTCATTGAATTTATAAGTAATTTATTGCGAAAATTATGTGTTGAGTTTGTACATTGGTTATATAATTTGATATATATGATAATATTTCCCTTACAAGAATACATTGACTATATCTCGGATAATGCTTCAGGGTTTAATATGAAAACTAAAACATTGTAGGTCTCTTGACATTAACGTTATATAACTAAAGATGAAATTCTTACAATGTTACAAGTTTCAAATCTCAATTGGACAAACGACAAAGGATCTCTAGGCCTATTTCTTTCCATTTTTTAAAAATTCCTTAAATCAAACTAAGCAAGAGACAGCTAACTCATGGTCTAGTTCTTGTAATTGAAGCAACGCATGAATTATAAGCCTTGATCCACATATGCCAAATCGAGAGATTAAATAAACTTCTATTTAACTTTTTTAATATGTTAAGGAAACTTATGATCTTGTGAGAAGTCGTTTTCCGAAATGGATATTAATTGTTTGCAATAACTCTATAGCTAACTGCCCAATGTTGCTATTATTGACTTCGTGGAAATACTTGTTGACTTTTGGAAAATACGATAGTTTGGAAACAAAAAGCATTATTTAATAACTTGATAAAAGTATTTTTTATATGTTAAAAATAAGGGTTTTAAGATATTATTCGTTTATATTAAATAAACCCAAGACTTTAATTAATACGAGTGATATTTGGAAACCATTTTAGTCTCATGTTTTGTAAAGAAACTGATTTAACATCGGCCTATGGTTCATGATAAAACTGAATTTAGGCCTATTTATGAATAAATTATAATAGAATTGTCTTAATGAAATTAGTAATAGTTTAGATTATTGATCGTTTAATGAAAGGTGAAATTATCAATTCACAATTAAAAGAATGATTGATTAAAAATAATAGACCTAGCTATTATATAAAACAAAAAATGAATGAATTAATCTGCATTAATATCTATTTACAGATATCCAAAAGAAAGCAATGAGCCGAAAAGACTCAATTAATTAATTAATATACTATTTTATTAAATTATTTATACATAGGTCTAGCCAGTCAGTTGAAAACAGCCCTAGAGTTATGTCAATATGGTAAACCCATATAAACTGGCTTTGGTGTCTACCACTCCGTGAAGAGATTTCCACGTGATATTATATTTTGGAAAGCCAATTAGCAACTCTGTGATATTATTGACTTGCCAGCAGAATTCGAACGTTTTGATGTATATATATATATATATATATATATATATATATATATATATATATACAGGGGTATATATATATATATATACAGGGGTATATATATATATATATATATAGCCTATACAGGGATATATATATATATATATATATCTGCTAGTTTAAGTTTATTTAACTGTTAGTGTATTTAGGTAGAAGGTTGGCCAGGGCACCAGTCCACCCGTTGAGATACTACCGTTAGAGAGTTGTTGTGTCCTTTGACTGGCTAGACAATACTACATTGGATCCCTCTCTCTGGTTACGGCTCATCTTGTCTTTGCCTACACGTACAGCTAATAGCCTGGCCTATTCTTTCCACATTCTCTGTCCTCATACACTTGACAACACTGAGATTATCAAACAATTCTTCCTTGCCCAAGGGGTTAACTACTGCAATATAATTGTTCAGTGGCTACTTTCCTCTTGGTAAGGGTAGAAGAGACTCTTTAGCTATGGCAAGCAGCTCTTCTAGGAGAAGGACACTCCAAATTCAAACTATTGTTCTCTAGTCTTGGGTAGTGCCATAGCCTCTGTACCATAGTCGTCTACTATCTTGGGTTA
>NC_090744.1:117582960-117592960 GCF_036898095.1 Palaemon carinicauda | reverse complement strand
GTATTTTAAGACGTTAAGAGGAGAAGATATAGCCTCAGAGGAATGGAACTGGAAAAATGGAAAATATAAATAAGGAGAAAGGTCAAAGGTGAGGATAATAGGGAGAGGATATGAAAAAAAGCGGTAGGATAATTCTGTTTCAAGAAACTGCGTTATAGTGAACGCCGCTGGGATGCCCCAGGAAGCGCGCGAAAAAAAAAAAGTTGCCACTAAACGCCAGACAAGATGTCAGATAAATGAGTCCATTTGTCTCATTATACAGACGACATTAAAAGTTTATTACCTTTTTATATAATAAATTATAACATTTTTAACCCCATTTTATATCATTTACACTACTGCCTGCTACAGTAGTAGGCTAACGCAGGCTAGGAATATGGTGTTTGTCCAGCCCAGTTCACCTTGAGACAAAAGCAGGTTTTCCAGTACTCGCTTGGAGCTCAAAGCAGTTTTGTTTTTGGGTCCCTGCAAGCAACAGACGGAGTATTTCGAATTCTAGTCTAGCCCGGGTTAGCTGGAGGTCAGGAGAGTTGATTGGGGGAAGTGATAAGTCAGACGTGTCCTAGACACAGGAGGGAAAACGGAAGTTGAAAAAGAATTCTGAAGTAGCTAAGGGGAGGTTACCGGAATGCTTTGAAAATATGGTGTCGAGATGTTATTATTATTATTATTATTATTATTATTATTATATAAATCTCTCTCTCTCTCTCTCTCTCTCTCTCTCTCTCTCTCTCTCTCTCTCTCTCTGTATATATATATATATATATATATATATATATATATATATATATATATATATATATATATATATATATGTATATATGTATATATGTATATATATACACACACACACATATATATATATATATATATATACACACACGTATATACATACATACATGCACATAATATGTATGTATATATACACGTAGACCTATGTATATATGTTTATCTATGTATAATATCTATAAGCTGAAAATACACACACATCAACACATATTCAAAAATACACATTTCTAAAATACTCTCTCCCTATACCAACTAACTCCACAAACACAACAACAACAACAAACAAACAAAGACTCAATTCCCCCCTCTCTCCCCCCCCCCCCTTAAACAACCATTCTCTAATAAATAAATTAGAGCAAAGAAATAAATTCCGCTTCAAATAGAAACGTCAATGTATCTATATTTACGACCTAATGAGACTCGCTCCATTGCAGACTCTCTTTGCCATTTTTAGGGTCCGGTCGACAGTTTGTGGCTGTTGCCAAAACCGATGTCTTGGCTGCAATTTTATTGTTGGGAGGTGGTCCGGTGCTATGAATAGATAAGTAGATAGGTATATGGATACATAGAGGATAAATAGATGTATATGGATGTGTATAGGTGGGTTATTTCAATGGAGTGTGCTTTTTATAGGGTTTTTATTTATAGATGGGTAAGGAGGTGGAAAGAGAATTGTTTTGGTTATACTAAAGGTTTTATAGAAAGAATATATATATATATATATATATACTGTATATATATGTATATATATATATATATATATATATATATATATATATCGAAGCCCTTTGCGTCAATAGGCGTAGGAAGAGATGATGATCATATGTATGTATGTATGTATGTATGTTATATATATATATATATATATATATATATATATATATAATATGATTACGTGAATTGGACATTTTGTTTGACTGTGATCTTTACCTTTGACCTTGAAATTTGACCTTGACCTTCCACCTTGCCCTTTGACCTTCCACCTTGACCTTCCAAATTTCAACCATTTCCAGCATTTCACACAACAGTTAATCCCTACAAATATAGTTCATTTTCTTAACTCTAAAGTCATGAATCTCAGGTACGGTGTTACCCAGGTTAATTAGTCATTATCCAGACCTGTTAATGAGCTCAGGTAACTGCTTCACTCGTGACATCTGGCGGCGTAATAATTAATTCTTGAGATGGGGTCATCTCCTGGCGTAATGAGCCCAGGTAATTTGGCGTCTGGAGGTGGCAAACGAAGGCATACGCTAATTTTGAGTAAAGTGCGTGTATAAATGGGGGTTTAATGTATATGTATATTGGCTTGTTTTTGTGTCTATGTATTTTGGTGTAGTTATGTATTAGTATGTTTTAAATGCGTATACATATACGCATATACTGATTTCATTTATTGAGGTCTGACCATTATTCATTAGTTGGATATACCTGTAGTGCTGTACCCTGCTGTATTATAAGTTATGTATCTTACTCAGTGGTATATGTACTGTATACAGCTGTTTTCTGTACGTGTATTGTACACTGATGAATACATTGATAGGTCCAGTACAGTATGACCAAGTACGTGTACACATTACAGTGTACACTTAATTGTACACTATCTCATTGCCAAATGCAATCTTGGATGGATAAAATACAAATAATTTAATTAATAAAAAGATTAGTGAATACAGAAGACCGTGAGAGAGAGAGAGAGAGAGAGAGAGAGAGAGAGAGAGAGAGAGAGAGAGAGAGAGAGATCTTATATGATAAATTCTACCTTCCTTTTCTCTGAATCAGAGTGAATACATTATATACATTGAAAATTCGTAGCTCTTCTAAAAACTTATGGTAACATCTTTTCAAAATGATGAACTTGATACTTAGAAATATTAAAATGTAGAAAATATATTGATAAAACTCTTTGGGAAACTATATCTTATTGGACAGGTATGTTCAGTGATTAAGAAAGTCTGGAATATGTCGAATTAATTCCACGTTATTATTATTATTATTATTATTATTATTATTATTATTATTATTATTATTATTATTAATAATAATATTGTTGTTATTATTATTGTTGTTATTATTATTATTATTATTATTATTATTGTTGTTGTTATTATTATTATTATCCTCTTCATCATTAGCCAAGATGCAACCCTTATTAGAAAATAACTTATAAGCCCAAAGGCCCCAACTGGGAAAAATAGCCCAGTGAGGAAAGGAAATAAGAAAATATATAAACTGCGTGAGCAGTAACGTCCCTGACTGGTGAACGCCAGACTGGGATTCGAGTCCAGCTCAAACTCGTTAGTTCCTTTGGTCCCTGCAACCTCACCATCCTTTTGAGCTAAGGATGGGGCGTTTGGGTGAGCTTATAGATCTATCTGCTGAGTCATGAGCATCCATTGCCTGTCCCTCCTTGGTCCTAGCTTGGGCGCTGATCATATGCATATATGGTCAGTCTCTAGGGCATTGTCCAGCTCGATAAGGCAATGTCACTGTCCCTTGCCTCTGCCATTCATGAGTGGCCTTTAAACCTTTTTGGGCGCTGATCATATGTATATATGGTCAGTCTCTAGGGCATTGTCCAGCTCGATAAGGCAATGTCACTGTCCCTTGCCTCTGCCATTCATGAGTGGCCTTTAAACCTTTTTGGGCGCTGATCATATGTATATATGGTCAGTCTCTAGGGCATTGTCCTGCTCGATAGGGCAATATCAGTGCCCCTTGCCTCTGCCATTCATGAGTGGCCTTTAAACCATTTTGGGCGCTGATCATATGTATATATGGTCAGTTTCTAGGGCATTGTCCTGCTCGATAGGGCAGTGTCCCTTCCCTGTCCCTTGCCACTGCCATTCATGAGTGGCCTTTAAACCATTTTGGGCGCTGATCATATGTATATATGGTCAGTCTCTAGGGCATTGTCCTGCTCGATAGGGCAATGTCCCTTCCCTGTCCCTTGCCTCTGCCATTCATGAGTGGCCTTTAAACCTTTTTGGGCGCTGATCATATGTATATATGGTCAGTCTCTAGGGCATTGTCCTGCTCGATAAGGCAAAGTCACTGTCCCTTGTCTCTGCCATTCATGAGCGACCTTTAAAACCTTTTACTATGAAGAACTCGAGAGGGGATCGCGTGTACTAAAGTGAGTATTTCTTAAAAAAAAGGCCATTATTTCTGAGCTAAGGACGCATGCCATAGGTACCTAATAGACATATATGGGGCTACTATTAGCGGCAATCGAGTCCTCTAAAATGCCATACTCTAGCTGCCTTACTCTAGGCTATGACCATACGGCCATTTTTTTTTTTTTTTTTTTTTTTTTTTTTCCTAAGGCCCCCGTGGCTCTGCCCGATACCTTAATACTAAGGCCTTTTGTCTAGGTCATACATTTTTTCATATTTACCTCCGCCAACGAAGTTGGAAGGAGGTTATGTTTTCGTCCCTGTTTGTGTGTGTATAATTTGTAGTCGGGTTTTTTTTTTTTTTTTTTTTTTTTTTTTTTTTTTTTTTTTTTTTTTTTTTTTTTTTTTATACCTCCAACAACGAAGTTAGAAGGAGGTTATGTTCTCGGCTCTATTTGTGTGTTTATAATTCGTGGTAGAAATTTTTTTTATTGTATTTTGTATTTTTTGTATTTACCTCCGCTCACGAAGTTCGAAGGAGGTTATGTTTTCACCCCGGTCTTTGTGAACAGCTTCCTGACCACAATTTTATTCGTAGAGTAATGAAACTTGCAGGGATTAACTGTTATGTAAAAATCTAGAAATCATTAAATTTTGTAAGTCACAGAGACTTCAAACTTGGTTCACATTTGAGTGTATGAAAATCCACGCTAATTAATACATGTTAAGGTCAAAGGTCAAGGTCAAGAAATAAGCAGCCACGGCGGAGGTATGCGCTCTACTGAATGCCCCTAAAGTTTGACTATAATTTGATATATTTAAGTCAAAAGAATAATTTTCGTTAATACTTTCAAGTTGAAATTAAATTTTCAATTGATTTTACCGTAGTTTCATCTCTTTAAATTACAAGAATGATATATTTAAATTAAATACTTCAAAAGTTTAAATTTGCAGCCAATATTTTTATGGCGAACATAGGTTTCTTTTTTTTATAGTTTTAATATGAGAGATCTATTTTAATATTACTGTTCTTAAAATGTTTTATTTCAATTGTTAATTACTTCTCTTGTAGTTTGTTTATTTCCTTAGTTCCTTTCCTCACAGGGCTATTTTCCCCTCTTGGAGCCCTTGGGCTTATAGCAGCCTACTTTTCCAACTTGGGTTGTCGCTTAGCTAATAATATTAATAATAATAATAATAATAATAATAATAAGCTTATAGCAACCTGCTTTTCCAACTAGGGTTGTATCTTAACTACTACTACTACTACTACTACTACTACTACTACTTAACAACAACAACAACAACAATGATACTACTACTACTACTACTAACAACAACAACAACAACAACGGGATCAGCTGTGACGAATCTTGAATCCCTGATTGAACCAAAAAAAAAAAAGTATTTTTAAAAAATCTCGTCTTGGAACTAGGCTTTCCATAAAGCTCTCTCCTCTGCTTTTGAAGTTAATAAGTGAGAGATGAAGACTTGGGAGGACAAGAAAAGACACTCTTCATTATTATCACCAGAATGATAATGACCCTTTTGGACTTAAGACGGACAGGCAGAGAGAGAGAGAGAGAGAGAGAGAGAGAGAGAGAGAGAGAGAGAGAGCGAGAGAGAGAGAGAGAAGAGAGAGAGAGAGAGGTGGGGTTATACGGTTTAACATGTGCTTTGGTATTACATATTATTATTATTACTTGCTAAGTTACAACCCTAGTTGGGAAAGCAGGATGCTATAAGCCCAGGGACCCATCAGGGAAAATAGCCCAGTGAGGAAAGGAAGCAAGGAAAAATGAAATATTTCAAGAACAGTAACATTGAAATAGATATTTCCTATGTAAACTATAAAACTTCAACAAAACAAGAGGAAGTGAAATTAGATAGAATAGTTTCCCCAGTGTACCCTCAAGCAAGAGAACTCTAACCCAAGATAGTGGAAGACCATGGTACAGAGGCTATGGCACTACCCAAGACTAGGGAACAATTGTTTGCTCATAGAGTACATAGTTATGTTGATGTACCCAGCTGGTTTTTATACATGTATGGTACAGAGCTGGGTACATTGATGTACCCAGCGGTTTTTGTACGTGTATCGTCCTACACAGTTGAATACATCGCTGTACCCAGCTGGTTTTTATACCTGTATCTTACAGCACCACACTGTTGTGAATAGATTATGTTTTACATAGTCACTTAGTCTTCAAAATCTTAAAATTTCGATATGGATACAAATGAAATAAATATCAAGACACAAAAAATGAGTAATCACAAAGAAAGCAAAATTCAAATGATTTTTGCATTAGAATATTGTTGAAAATTAATTCAACAGTGAAAAGGGGGTTGCAAGTTGGAGCGTAACGTCTTCATTTGCAACTCATCCACATGGTCGCAAACGGGTCATGGAATGAGAGGGTCATGAATTGAGAATTGATTGCATAAAAGCACTATGTGGCATCCCTTCTGAGAATGGGCATAATAGTACCATCTGGCAACCCTTCTGAGAACGGGCATAATAGCGATATTTGGTAACCCTTCTGAGAACGAGCATACTAGCACTATGTAACAACCCTTCTGAGAACGGGCATAATAGCGATATTTGGCAACCCTTCTGAGAACGGGCATAATAGAGCAATCTGGCAACCCTTCTGAGAACGGGCATGATAGCGATATTTGGCAACCCTTCTGAGAACGGGCATAATAGAGCTATCTGGCAACCCTTCTGAGAACGGGCATAATAGCAATATTTGGCAACCCTTCTGAGAACGGGCATAATAGAGCTATCTGGCAACCCATCTGAGAACAAGCATAACAGCACTAACTGGCAACTGTTCTTAGAACGGGCATAATAGCGCTTTGTAACAACCCTTCTGAGAACAAGCATAATAGCGCTATCTGGCAACCCTCCCTGAGACCGCCGTACACTGACTTCGCTCTTTTGTTAACTCCGGAACTGGAAGACCAAGAAGCGTGACCTTCCAAAGGATACCTTTTGAGGACACGGGCACGTCTCATGACGTCATCCTATAGGGCAGACGTCCTGTGCATCCTTCGGCCTGCATTGAGAGAGAGAGAGAGAAGGACGCTGTGTTACAAGTCTTCATCTTACAGGAATTATTTCAAGTATTAATCAGGCAATATTTATTTTATAACTTCCTCATTCAATCAGGTTAAAAGAATAGTATTTAATTCGTCATATAATCAGGCATTTAGACTTTCGTCTTACAATGATATATTACGAATATTAATACTTTATTCACGGTAAATTCGTCTTTTATTTATATGAAAATCTCTTTATAGTTTAAATATGACACATCTGTTTTGATGTTGTTACTATTTTTAGAATAATTTATTGTTCATTTTTCTCATCGTTTATTTATTTCCTTATTTCCTTTCCTCACCGGGCTGTTTTTTCCCTGTTGGAGCCCTTGGGCTTATAGCATCTTGCTTTTCCAACTAGGGTTGTAGTTTGGCTAGTAATAATAATAATAATAATGATAATAATAATAATAATGATTGAATAATAATAATAATAATAATAATAATAATAATAATAATAATAATAATAATAATAATAATAATTAAAATGATAATAATAATAATAATAATAATTAAAATAATATTAATAATTAAAATAATAATAATAATAATAATAACAATAATAATAATAATAATAATAATAATAATAATAATAATAATAATAATGAAAGACTTTCTTAATTATTCTTTCAAATTAACATTGGAAATGCAAATTCACATTTCCTTCATTTCACAGGACATTACTATAAGAGATGACATTTCCCATAACACTGTGATCCTGTATTCCTATACAATTAACATATTGTTAATGAATTAACCTATACAATAGATTATACAGTAGATACAGTCTTGTATAGAGTCATACGGTGATAAGAAATAGTTCCAGATGAGAGAGAGAGAGAGAGAGAGAGAGAGAGAGAGAGAGAGAGAGAGAGAGAGAGAGAAAAGCAATTCAATGGGTTAACTCAAATCGTTCGAATAATAGTCATTTACGCCAGAGATACTTCCGGCCTCTCTCTCTCTCTCTCTCTCTTCTCTCTCTCTCTCTCTCTCTCTCTCTCTCTCTCTGTCTCTCTCTCAAAATCTTTACTTAATGGCGGACTGAATATTGGATCGTGGTACTGTGTGTTTGTATATATGTATATATATATATATATATATGAATATACATATATATGTATATATATATATATATATATGTATATATATGTATATATATACAAATATAAATATACATGTATATATACATATATATATGCATATATATATATATATATATCTTTATATATTTATACATATATATATATATATATATATATATATATATATGTGTGTGTGTGTGTGTGTATATATATATGTACGTGTGTGTGTCTGTGTAGTGTATATATATATATATATATATATGTATATATATATATATATATATGTGTGTGTGTGTGTGTGTGTGTATACCATCATGTTAATGGCTTAAACTCAACCAATCATCCTTTCATAAAATCTTTAAGAAATTGCGCAAAAATACCATTACCTCTTCCACCTTTGACATCATCTGTCAACAAACGTTTCTCGAGATAAACAAAAGCGAATCGAAACGTTTTCCGAAACGTTGTCAAAAGAAAATGATCCACTCGCGTTCCTTAATGTTTTTCATTGACGTTTTTCCCTCAAAAAGACACTTTTCTTTTTTCTGTGGGTAAGGGTAAGGTAAAAAGGCCCTCTTAATGGGTAAGGGGTTAGGTAAGGGGATCTCTCAATGGGTAAGGTAAAGGGAGGGAAGGGGGAGACTCTCAACTTATACCATTAAAGCGATTGCCTTTAGACAAAAGAGAAGAATCTGATCTCGATGTATGGTCTTACAACTCCTTTGTTTGGTCGGCCATTGGCGTGACGTCATGGGGAGAGAGAGAGAGAGAGAGAGAGAGAGAGAGAGAGAAAGAAGATTGAGAGGGAAAGAGAGAGAGATATAGAGATTTAGAGAGAGGAAAAGAAAGAAATAGGGGTAGAGAGGAAGAAAGATAAGTATATATATATATATATATATATGTATATATACATATATATACAATATATTTGTATATATATACATATATATGTATGTATATATATATATATGTATATATATATATATATATATATGTGTGTGTGTGTGTCTGTGTGTGTGTGTTTCAAATTTACTCCCTTAAATTTTCTAAATTTCCTTCCTTTTCATAATGTGATAAATTCTCAAATGAATTCCATAAGGATTTAAAAAAAAACAGGAAATAACCGTCATTGATTTTTATATAGATTATATATTTATCTTAATAATTTTCACCATAAGAAATACCATTTCTTATAGAAATATATCTATTCATAGAAATATAAAATATTATTTTCTATTATCCAAAAAATGCGAAAATTCCTCTTGACTAAAATTTTTTTTAAAATGTTATAAGAAAACGGATGAATGGAATATCTAGAAGGATTTCTAATAGGCCTTAGGCCTGTGCTGTCATATATTCCATTTGGCTTTTCAAAACAAGGAAGAGGGGTTGGGATTGGAGGGGTATCCTCTGTGTGGGCGAAGGTTAGGGATCCTTTAGGAAGATGCTGATATCCTTCCTAGACAACCAGATGTAGATCTGGAGAGAAATCCTTTTTTTTTTTTTTTTTACCTTGGCGAAGGATATTCTCTGTAGGGGAACCCCTTCTTGTAGGATCCTCTGGAGAGGGAAGGGTGAGAAGCCTTAAGGTAGACTTTCATGGATAAGGAGATCATTCGGAGGGGAACTGAGGAGGTACCCTTGTTGGGGGAAAGAGCCCTCAGGTAGGAGAGATATGAGGAAGTCCTTTGGTAGAAAGATGCCCTCCAGAGGGGCAATGCGAGAGAACCTCATGGAGAAGAAATACATCCTCTGCGTGGAAACGGGGTATGACTCCTTAGGAGACAGAAATCCTCTGTGGGAGGAAGGGTAGAGGCTCTGTAGGTTAAAGAAACCTACAGAGGATGAAAGGATGTAAGACCCTTGATAAGACAAAAGAGAAAAATCCTCTCTGTGGGTAAAGAAGAGATC